>NW_023503293.1:3010506-3310506 GCF_014529535.1 Bradysia coprophila | reverse complement strand
TCAAGCTATTTTTCCCCAATTAAAGCTTTCGGACTTTTTCTTACATTTCTCATAAAGTCATAAACGCCTTTTGGTAGCCAGTTCGGCCCTGACTTTAACTAGGGATAAGGTTTTATCTGTACTGTAACTGTATTGATCCCAGAAAACGTAAATTTTCAGATTTTTATCCCTCGTTGTGTTCTTTCGACGTTTTCAGCATGTAAAATTTCTTAAGGGAACAACAATATCTCAAACGATATCAACAAAGTTGACACGAACACTTTTTTTTCTCTGCTTATCTCTGCTTTTATCTCTGCTTTATCCCTTCATCATTTAATTGATTTGTATTTTTAAAAAAAAGCAAAATACACAGACCCAGGAAAGAAGTGGATTAACGTTCCAACCATAGTCCCCAGTAAGACGTAACTCTCAAGTATATATCTACGGACGCGCTAATAGTGTAACAACAATCGAAAAGAAAAATGTTTATTGAATCTTCTGACCCAGATTCCCGCATCTTCCAAGGCCACACGTGCATATGTATATGCCGAGTGTTTAGACACTCCTCACTACAATAATGACGATGTCGTACCATGACATACATTTCCAAAGTTACGCACCAAACAATAAAATTTGCCTGTGTTGTTACAGTGATAATGTAAAATGAAGTGATGAGTTTACCTTAATGGTATTATGTTGTATCCAGTAAACAATAGACGTACAAATAGAAAATACATGATTTGCAGAAGCAAACAGTAAATTAGTTAACGAGAAAATTCAGGATCGTCTACTTTACCAGTACATAATTTTAACATATCGATTGCAAAATTCAAACATACAAGACATGTTAATGATGCCAGCGAGATGGAGGACAAGCACAAGATATGGTATTAAAAACAATTTTAATTAAAGTAATTTTTATTGGAATTTTTGATTATGTACACCCTTTACAATATTACCTAGTTGGCGCCTGTCCATGTTAAGTGTATAGTCAAATCAACTGTGCGGTCGGACGTTTGGTACACACATTTTGTACATAATCGAATAGATTGTAGAGTGATTTTATTGACTATATGGTAAGAATTGATCTGTCTTTCCCGCAAATTCATCTGCCTAACCGCATAATTCAGTCATCCACCCGTAGTGTTTTATTTATTATTGGAATTAAAGTAGAGTGATTACGGTCACTGGGAAGAATAAAAAAAAAACTTTGTGTTTACCACTGAGAACAATAGGAAATTCCAATAAGAGCAAAGCGAGTTGTTCGGTGACCAAATAACTATGTGACACTCATCTATCGAACTAGTTTTTCCGGAAAAGTTTCTAATATTTTATACGAAGCAAATAAAAAGCATAAAACGTACATACGTTATTGTCAACAAAAAGCAAGCACACTCATTGTTGCGATTTAATCAAACAAAATATAATCTTCTGGTTAACGAAACAAAAACAAGAACAACATTTTTTGTCGTAGAACACAACTTTTGTTAATTGGAAAGCACACATAAAATATCCATAAAAGCGATACACAAACAAACGATAAACTTCTGAAAGTTTTCTTAAATTTACTCTGTTTCAATATTTTTCTCGCAGATCAGAACAGAATTAATCCGAAATAGAGGAAAACGTTGAACAATCAACGTGTGTGCGCAACAATATAACTAATATGACTTCTAAAAAATCAATGTGATCGTAATCTTAATAATTTATCTCGCTCTATCACTGGGAACCGATAATGCCGGCGGAACCGAGGCAATAAATTAGCTATTTTGCAATTAAGCTGCACAAGTATTATATTTATAATAATGGCAAAACAGCTGAAAGTGATGAAATTAGTGAATGTGTAAAATTGAGATTTGGTGACTGTAGTGATAACGAAGTCAAAAGCCACAATAATTCGGTATGCAAAATTAGCTCACTCAACCTGCAATGTTGACGTACGTTCCTTCTTTTAGTATCAATTAACGCACCGATTCTTTCCAAAGACTACAAAACTACAAAGAAATGAGGGTAAGTCCACATTATAACAATTTTTCAATATCTTTCACCCTACTATACGGACTCTCGTACATTATGTGCATATCGCTCTTCTACTATCTTATCGACATTATATTTTCGTTTTTAGACCCGTACGAAGTACTGGGGT
Source organism: Bradysia coprophila (assembly GCF_014529535.1). Lineage (NCBI taxonomy): Eukaryota > Metazoa > Arthropoda > Insecta > Diptera > Sciaridae > Bradysia > Bradysia coprophila. Next base: position 3,308,381 of record NW_023503293.1, on the reverse strand, counting down.
CTTATAGGTTTACGCATACGTCTGTAACACGTCGAATTGGACTCCCTGAGTAAGGGGAAACCTATTGTGGTTGTCTAGAGATGCCAAATCCGCGAAAAAAAAATGTCCGTCTGTCTGTCTGCACGATAACTTGAGTAAAACGCATCCGATTTTGAAAATTCTTTTTTTTCCCGTTTGGTAATGTCAAAAGACAGGCTAAGTTCGAAGATGAGTGATTTTGGATCGACCCCTCCCGAGCTGTGGCCCAATAAGTGCTTTACGGTTTTTCGAAGATATCTCCGGACATTTAAACGTTAAACTTGATACGTCAAATAAAAGGTATTTACAATACCGATCGACAAAAAAAAAGTTTATGGAAATCGGATGACCGACTCGTGAGTTAGACCCCTTGGTGTGGAACAGGCACAGGGCGGCAAGCAGTTTTTGCTTGTAGGTCGGCCACATTTGAACATATTTCGTCTGTTTTAGCTTTATTAGATAGGTATTGACCGTACCAATCAGGGAATTTTTTTTTTATTAAATTATGTTCTCCGGAGCGTGAGCTAGGTCTCTTGGAGTGAGCTCTTATCTGGCTACTCGGAAGTACAGTGAACGTGGTGTATTTTGACAATATCTCGAGTAAATTTTGACCGAATTTCATGATTTTTTTTTTGTTTGAAAGGTATTAACGAATGTAAAGCGTCGGTACTATTTCCGGTCTCCTAACAAAATGGCTGCCGGCGGCCATATTGGATTTTAGTAAAACGATATAAAGTGCGAAAAATGATGCTTAGAGAGTTTCTGTTAACATGGAAATAATGTGTTAAGTGTGAGGGGTTTCAGGGATTCCATATATGGACATCTATATATACCTATATACAGCTATATTGAGCTATATACAGGCATATAGAGCTATATAATAGCATATTCCTCTGTGAAATGTTTATTTACAGTGAAATATAGGTAAATATAGCGGTATATAGCTGTTTAAATAGGAATTTATGAAATTTGACTTCGTACGGGGCTGTCTATATTGCCTCCGGCAATTTAATTGTATATGATAACAAGGCAAAGAGTGGATAATGTAAGTGATTTAAAAGGAAGAATAGTTTTTCAGCAGAGAAGAAAATGAAGTAAGAGAAATGAAGAGTTTCACATTAAAGGCTTTTGATACGAATAGGTGTTTCGTACGGGTCGGCGTTAGCTATGTTTTTATGGAAATTGCCGGTTATTACACATTCACGGACTTACACGAAGAATCATCGAGGTTCAGGGTTGCATTCTTACTTAAAATGTTCAAGTAGATATTTTGTCCGCCACATGTAATACAATCAGCGTCTTCATTATTTGATGTCTATCGAGAGTTAATCCCACCCAAGCGTGGGTTGAAGAACCGGGCCATTGGAGTCGTATGCTAAGCTTTCGTTCGCCCACTTTAATTCTTGCATAATGGCATCTCTTGCATTATGTATTTGGGTAGCCTACCATCAACAGGGTCTTTTGTATGGATTCTATTCCGAAGTGCTATATGTGGAATTCACCTTCAGCTGCATACGCATTGAATGTTGCTACAGTCAATCTTTAAAATGTTAACTCAACATACAATGATCTAATGTGTTTTTATTCAAAATAAATACGGAATTTATTCAAAATGTAGCATTTCGAACACGCAAATGTTTTATGCAAAGGTAAGCGGTGAAAATATTAAGTTTCATGTTGAATTTGTATAAATAAAAGGGAGAATTGCTAAAGCAGCCCAAAATGGAAATATATTGTATGATGATGTGGCGATGCATACGGTCTGAGTCGTACAAATAAACGATTCAAGCGTTTAAACGTTTGCATGTAAAATGTATTGTTTCAAACAGTCAATGATACGAATTTTCAAACTAATTGATCATGCATATAGACATTATTTTGAATCAATCAAATTGTTTGATGACATTGAATGAACTCTCATAGACGCAGCGCTGTCCCTAATTCGAAATCCAAATAATTTTTCAATTCATCATATTAATACGGTATGGGTATTCAGGCAACTTACTGAAAATGTAAATAATTCAGGCCTTTACATACAAATATTTATATTCATAATTATCGTATTTAACCGTTTCCGGCTCACCATGTAAATATCTTTCTGTTCCAAGGTCTGACGCGGTCTCGAAAATCTTTGACAAGCATGAAATGTGATGAAACAACAAATTGTTATATCCACTGGTCGAATGGAATCAATCCGGCCAGTGGATATAAAGTATAGTTTCCACTTAAAAAGAGCACTCCGTTTAGCCTCCGTTTACATGACAGTTGTAAAATAGAACAAAAGAACTGTCACGCAAACGGAGTGGAAATTGAATTTATTTCAATTTTTTACTCCGTTTACGTGACAGTTCCTTTGTTATATTTTACAACTGTCATGTAAACGGAGACTAAACGGAGTGCTCTTTTTAAGTGGAAACTATACTTAACACTCTCAAGCAACGATACACAATTTACAATACGTCAAATAATTTACTTGGAAAGTAACTGTGTTACAGTCTTTAACATTTCAAATGTCTCATTGTCAAATGTTTCTGAGAATTTCATTGTGTCATTGCGAATTCACAATGATATTCTTTAAAAAAAGTGACAGTGATACATTTGTACAAATGTTAAAGCCTGTATGTCTCACATTATTACGTAAGTTGATTGCTAGCTTCACTAGAAGTGTATCATCGCTCAATTGACGGGAATTAAAAGAAAAAACCGCATAGCGACTCTAGTAGCATATCCTGTATAAATATGTACCCCATTGGGTTACGCAGGATTATTATAGTAAGTTTAACAAAACAGCCCTAGTTGCAAAAGTTTTTTTTTGTAAAAAATATTCTCCTTATCGAATTTTGCGACTACTTTTGCAACTACTTCCGGCGGGTTGCAATGACTTCGATGTTGATCCACGGTATGATGGTCACATTTAATATTTGATTGAATATTTAATGTACTTGAATTGCCTCCCTCATCAGCCCATCACTACGTAATAATTGCACTTCAACAACAAAGTTGAAATATGCAAAAAATAAAATATTTTTTTACTTGCAATTAAGCTTCATAATTTAACATTTAATGTGAGTAAGTTGTTTTTGTTTAATTTTCAGAAAATATTCAAATATACGAGACCAATTTTGTGATTCAATTAACAAAATAATTTCACTGGAAAATGTTTCAAATCGATTGAACAATAAATTTAATTATTACCCCTGGCACAAAACCAGTTTTAACATCAATTTATATTTGCATTTTGTATTATGAATATTTTTCCATTTGCATTCATTCGGACAATTTTGTTTTATTGTTTTTTAATTGGTTTTATTGATCCAAAGTTAAATATCCTAAGCTAATGTTGTACACTTAGGATTCTTTCATTATTTATCAAAATGTCGCCAAACAGACGAAGTGTTATTCTTATATAGATTGTGGATTTGAGCACTATGTCACAGGACTCTCATTGATTGACTTGACACTGTCGGCAAGTCGAACACATCTGCCACTTCATCGAACAATATTTTCATGGACGAAAATTTAAAATTTCCTAACAAATGATTTTAATTTTTAAATTTCGTATCTCAAAAGACCGACTCGAAGGCAGTGTCATCGCTGATTTTAGCGGTAGTCACGATAACAATTTCCACAATCTATTTGCATTTCCGTCAATTATTCCACGAATAACCGGAAACGAATTCCATATTTTGAATTAAAAAGTTTATAAACTTCTAAGAATTTCCGGTTCTCTATAAATTACCTCACATGCTTTCAATATATTTTCAAAAAGTTGAGATGGGTGAGGTAAGTAATATAAGATTATTGTCACTCAGCGGAAAGTAGAAATAACCATTCAAGTGTATAGCATACCCTAAAAGCGAACGAAGTGAGCAAGTATGTGTGATGTGACATATGTACACGAGAATCCGTTGAGTGACAATATCATATTATTTATCTGTCTAGAACGATAATCTCGAGCTTATCCCTCTAGGGAGTTTTTGTTTATCTCGATATATCTGTTCTCGACAGATAAAATATGATATGCACCTATTGCCAGACTGTTATTTTGACGTGTAGGCATTATGACCCACGCCTTCGGCTAGGGCAATAATGTCCTACACGTCAAAATACCAATCTTGGCAACAGGTGCATAATATATATTATCGCATACGCGGTGTGATTCCCCGAAAAAATTATTCACCTAGGATATATAAACAAACATTATACTTCTGTAAATTGTCAAAGTGTCATTCGCATATCTTGTTGTCTCGTTTTCGCTTCTGTGATAAAAAAAAAATATGCACGTATGACAAGCCGTCTCAGCAAGCCTCGACCGCCTTGTCATACGTGCATAATATTTATTATTGGAATAGTGATGATATGTAGAACATCACATACACACGCTTTATACTGTAACAACAATCGTAACATCAGTGTTGTAACAGCAGTAGTGTAACAACATTGTACCTTGTACCTTGATTTATCCATCTAGACACTGGATTTTTTTCCTCTACACGGTCAAATACAGTCAATAAAGTCACGTTTACCATCTCAAGAAGTTGCTGATAAAGTAAGACACGTATACAATATATATTATGCACCTGTTGCCAAGATTGATATTTTGACGTGTGGGACATTATTGCCCTAGCCGAAGGCGTGGGCTATTATGCCTACACGTCAAAATAACAGTCTGGCAATAGGTGCATATCATATTTTATCTGTCGAGAACAGATATATCGAGATAAACAAAAACTCCCTAGAGGGATAAGCTCGAGATTATCGTTCTAGACAGATAATAAAATTAATGAAAGTAAAATACCAGACATTTATGCTTTTGTTTCGCCTCGAAACGTCACAGGCAAAATCAGAAGAATTCGAGGGGTAACCGACTGGCCAAAATGGTGGCAAATCAATTACTAATTCCTTTTAATTGCTTTCAATTCCTTTTATTACTTCAATTACCGGATTAACGCCTATACTTGCCGGATTCGCCATTCAATTCCTATAATTCCAATTATTTTTTACAATTCCACGAATTTTCGAAATAATTCCACGATATTTTTCGTTAGTATTCATTTCTATTGCGACATATTTTTTGTAGGAAATAGTTGGTGACTCACTATAAATATAGTTGTCAAATAGAGACTAAAGCCAAAGTTAAAGGAGCGTTTTGTAATGAACAGATTATTTTGAAACTAAAATTTGGAACAGCTATGTTGCAGCTTTTCTGATCCTCCAGTAAATAATTGTATTTGATGGAATTGTGATAAATTGACCGGAATTGACTGGAAATACGTGAAATTGATGGAATTATAAGTTATTGACTGGAAATACATTAATACATTGTAAGGGAATTGAAAGTAAATTAGACTAAATACAGATAAGTAGGATGATTGGAAAAAAGTACCAGGAATTTTCGATCATCCCACTAATCCTTATTTACTTTCGATTCCTTACAATTTAATGTATTTCCAGCCAATTCCGGTCAATTCCATCAATTTCTCGTATTTCCATCAATTACAATTATTTACCGGATACTTCGGCTTTAAGGGTGTGTAGTCAATTACCCGAGTCGGTTACACCTCGGGAGAATTATAAGATTTGATATTATAAAAAAGAAAAATCCGAGTGTGAATCTGACGTCCTGTTACATTTCTTTGAAAGAGGCAAAAAACTTTTATTATTCACTAAATAAATATTTGCGACAAAAAAGACTGCTCACAATAGTGGCCCAGCCAGTAAAAAGTCGATCTTTTCATATAAAAAAAAAAATTACAATAAATAATATATATTATGCACCTGTTGCCAAGATTGATATTTTGACGTGTAGGACATTATTGCCCTAGCCGAAGGCGTGGGTCATAATGCCTACACGTCAAAATAACAGTCTGGCAATAGGTGCATATCATATTTTATCTGTCGAGAACAGATATATCGAGATAAACAAAAACTCCCTAGAGGGATAAGCTCGAGATTATCGTTCTAGACAGATAAAAATCATGAATCTTCTTTTTCCCCAATGTTCCCAAAATGCAAGCGGCATTTCCACGTTGTATCGCGATTGAGATTCTTTGTAAAAGATAGTCTTTCGATTTAGCTTCACCAGTTGCTTTTTTCATTAAGGAACCCAATTTGTCTATGAATTTCTTCGTTTCTGGGCCCATACAACCTAGAGTCTCGAAGGCGAGTGGTGTTAGTAAATAATTTTGTTTTAGAGAAATATTATGGTTATGCTTATGTCTCTCAGCTTTGTCTGCGATTGTGCGAGCTTTCTTTGAAGAATCATTAATATAAGAAGCAGCCAGTCACAGTCACATCCCACAAGAGTGATTTACCATGACTCCACGGTATCAACGTCATGCCGTCTGGTCCTTTACCATCATCTCTTGAAACACCTGGGGGCTGTATAATATTTGGGACACCTGCACTAGAGAAAGCATGAGCGAAGATGTTATTCATAATATCATGTCTAGCTAATTTTCCTTCTGCGCATTTAGCGCATGATAGACCATGTAAACCATCTCTCTCTACCATTTTACCGCAAATACATTTGTGTTCCTCACATAATTGTGAACCCACTCTAAGTCCAACAGCAATTCTGGCAGAATTGTTATCCAATAACAATCCTAATTGACTCGATGGGATCACTTGCAGCCACTTTGAAGATTCTTTAGTTGAGGACGCAAGTAATCGGGCACGAATCTTAAGATCACCATTTTCAAACAACTCATCGAATTGATGTTTGATCTTCGGAAGATCCCAATTCCTTTGTTCTTTTTTAAGCGTATCAGTTTCCGGAACAAAATTACGTGGAATTTCATCGATTAATTGTAAAATCTGATCATTAATTATTTTTAAGTTAAACTTTTGGAGTATGACACCACATAATTCTGACGACGAATAAACAGATGATAAATAGGCTGGCACTGCCAAATCCTCAACTCTCCTAATACCTATACCACCACAAGACAAAGGGAGAGATGCCTGATCCCACGACAAACCTTCTATTCTCGTATTCGTAATAGCCTCCAATGTCGACCGAAACATCTCATCAACAGATCTAAGATGATCGGGTAACAAGTAGGCTCTAGAAGTACGCATCAAGTAATTAAATCTACAACCACTCAACGGCTTCTTAAAAACACACAAAGCAGGATGGACATCCATCAGTTTAAGTCGGTCACACATCAACTTAACTGATTTGGTCTTAGAAGAAAACATCCTCTCTAAACCTGTCTCAAATATCGGTGTACCTAACAGTTCTAAGGAAGATTCATCAACCTTCTTAATACCTGGTAACAAAGCTGATATATCAGCATACATATGAGCTTCTTCATCAGGGGTCGCATTGATAAAGAAAACTTCACATTTCTTCGTATTCAGGCGTAGTCCTGAAACGTCATAAAACGACAATACTTTCTGAATATCAACTAAAACAGTCGATAATTCATCACCTATAGTACCATCGTCTAAATACCAGCCATTAAATCGAGACAAAAGGGAATGCGTCATTCGCATTATACCTATACAGAAACCTGTAGGACCCAACGGGTCCCCCTGCTGATAGCCTCTTTGAGACAACAAGGGATTATCAGCGAAATACAGATTCGAAACAAGCCGATATGCTTGTTGCAACAAGGGAAACAACTCCGGGCAAATATCTTTAACCTCTCCTAACATAAACTTCCTAAAAAGCATATTAAATGCATTCTCAAAGTCAAACTTAACAAGAGCCATCGGCTTATTATGCTTAATCTTACAAAATTCACGCACAGCGTGAACTAAAGCTTCAGCTCCCCCTTTAATCCCAAATCCAAACTGAAAAGGTTTCAGTTTACTCACTAACTGTTCCCTAATCTTATAATTCGAAATCTTTCCTGCAATACGTCTCCAAACTAAGCCCACAGCAATTGGTCTTACATCGTTCTCTCCTTTATTAAGAGCAGTTAACGATGCACCAAAGAAAACCTTTAAAGCATCCTTTTGCACTCGACCTGATCTAATCTGCGGAGCCACTGACTCATTTGAGCACAAAACTCTCAATGCACCCCTAATATCTCCCTCACTCACTTTCCTATTACAGATATTGCAGATAAAGCATAATCATTATAAACGTCTTAAAAGAAAACTATTTATTTACCCCCATTGCATTTGAATCATTAGGTTGTATGGGACCAGAAACAAAGAAATTTATTGACAAGTTGGGATCATTAATGAAGACGAAGAGAGCATCAGGGGAGTAACGTTCCAAAGATTATCTGTTTCATAAAATTTCTATTGCTATACAAAGAGGCAATGCGGCATAAGGTGGTCCAAAAAAAAAGCGTAAAAAATTTCTCCAATTTTGTTATCCAGAAAAACGTGTTTCCTTTTTTTTAAGTAAGACCATCGATATAATATAGGGTAGATAAGTAATGTCAAAGCAACTTTATGCGGAAAGATCACATGCATGTATGTGTAACGTAACTTACATTTCGAGAAATAATGTCATACAAATATTTGAAAACAATTGAAACTCTGCATTTCTCAATTTTCTTTTTCTCTTCGTTTTGTGTTCTGATTAGTATTTTTTGCACCTGTATGTGTGCTATATTTCCGAAATTTCGTTCTTCGTGTCTCATTATCTACAGTGTATTATATCCTGTTCTAAAATGTCACGAAAAATATAAATTCCACGTCATACTAAAAAAAAAACAGTAACAAAACTCACTCAAAACGATATAATCAGCTTACTCAATCAACACCGTGATGTCCACGTTATGACAAACCTACAATGTTTCATAATTTTTTACAGATTTTTCCAGACAACAAAATTGTGGAAAATGTTTACGCTCTAAAATTGTTATTGCTGTCAGAAGCATGTGAAACAACAGTGAAAAAACTGATTTTGCATATTAGCCTTTGACTTTAAAAGGACTTTTGGATCTCCCAGTGCCGTTCGGAAAATTAAAAAATATCCTCCACACCTATCATAGACACGGGCTTTTCCATGACTCCTGGACTATTGACGATTTTGTTTCAATTTTCATTCCATAAAGTCTCCTCAACGTTTTTCCATATAATTTGGCTTAGTCCAACGCACCTCAAGCTCGATTGATCATAATAGTACTGCAGAAAGTACTCTATTTTATGATGTTGTTTACAGTGTTTTACGTGCCTGAGGTGCGTTGCTTAGTCATTTACTCGGTACTCGGTTCGACAAGTTTCCATATATTGTGATTCAGTTATGCTCCACATAGTGGATTCAACCATTTTTCATATGGGGCGACGTCATACACGTCACAATACTGTAATCATTGCGTTTATGAACACTGAATTGACAAGTGTCAAATTTGGAGGGTTTAGTGATAAGAGCTACCGCTTATGTTTGTTTGTATGTTATCAACGGACTTCAAGCAAAAATGGTACTCTAAATAGGGTACTGACACTTGACAGTGATCCATACAAAATTTTACACTGTAAAAAGAGTGTGTATAAAATTTCATACAATATAGTACTCTATTTGGCAGGTGTCAATCGAAACACTTTTGCTTGAAGTGCGTTGATGGTATGTTTTGACACATAAAACAAAATCAAGTTATCTATCTTTACAAAAGAAACACAGTACCTGCTGTGTCACAGCAGCTGTGGTTTGATCCGCCTCCGAATATCATCTATGTTCATGCTAGAAGCAGTGCTGTGGTACTATCTCAATACTTGTTCTTTATTCTGACGGTGCATGCGGTATTCTTTGGTGTCTTGATAAAATTTACATAGAACTAATGACAAAATAACTCAAATTGATTTGAATGAACTCTCCTGACTGTTTTGTTATATTAACAGACAGAATCATCTTAGGTAATAGAAGTGAAATGAAAGACTTTAAACAATGATGAAGATCTCGACACAGTCGCAGTTTAAAAAAAAAGTACTCGTTGACGAACAATTTTCAAAGAATCGTTAAAACCTAATCTAGTCAAACGTAGGCAAATTTTAGCTTATAACAAAATATGAACAAAAATGTTTTTAGAAAATGTCTTTTGTAATGATTCTAAATAAATATCACATGGGAAAATAAGTTTATAGACTTAACTTGATATTTTTCTCAAGCGGATGATATAAGAAGCTGAAGAAAAAAACAGAATTATTCATCACCCCACGCAATTTAAATGAATCCATTTAGAGTTTAGTCACGCGTCGGACCGTTAACCAAAAAAAAAGTTTTTTTTTTTAACTTTTTCGATCAATTTCTGATATATTATCTACAAAGAGTAACATCTTTCAAAAATAAAAATGAAGAAAAAGTCGTAATATTCGTTGCTTGTTCAATTTCGTCTATAAATATCAAACTTATAACAATCCAGATGGAATTACAATAAGGAAGTTAAAACAATATACTGACTATGTGTACAGGGTGGCCATGACAATGGATGTTTTAGATGCGTTTGGATAGATGAATTAGCATTCCGGAATTGTTTCGATATCTTGATTGGTCTAACTTAATTCGATAAATTTTATTAAACTGGTGGGTGGATAAGTGAATGTGGTTACCCAAGAACAAAATATTCTTGATTGATAGCTTGACTTCTATGTCATGTAGTGTTGCAGGTTCATGTACAGAAATGATCTCATTTTCGTCATTACCTTTTTCAGAGTGAAGTGGAAGATAAACTGAATGAAAACTTTCATAGCCGTAAAGTCACATCAATTTTTTGTTTGGCTATTAGTCAAATCTTGGCGTTTCTTCACACACTCTGGCGATTTGGTTGATTGGAAGAAACGTCAAGAAAAATCGCTAGTGTGAATAAGAAAAAACGCCAAAGTGTAAAGAAACGTCAAAAAGACAAATTTTCCATTATTTATGTTTCTTGGCATTTCTTCACACTTCTTTCACACATTTCTTTCAGCAATTTGATTAAGCCAATTTCCGAATCCCTCAAACTTAAGATCTGTCAGTTCACCTCAGAATTTGAATTTGCTGTGAATGATGCGCAAAATACATCTCATGTGAGAATATCGTTAATGAGGGAAATTCAAAGCTGTTTTTTACCCTACCGACATCTCGCTTTTCATTTGAAAATCGGTACATTTTTTCATGCCTCGGGACGAAATTGAATAATTTTTCTCGTAATTCGGTTTCTTGGCTACTCTCGAAATTTCCAAAAATCTACAACAGATGCGTAACTACTATGTAACACAACAACAAGTTGACCTATAAAATACGCATATTTTTTTGTAGAATTCCGTTTGGCACAGTAATATTAAATGTAGCTCCTTTGAATGGTTTACATACTGGAGCTACGCGGTTCATTCGCTTCATTTCTTTGAAAATCAATGTAATTAATATAAATTCGCAACAGGGGAAATCAGAATTATGGGTTTGACATTTCGTAATTTTTTACGGTCGGCTGTACGTTTCGTCCAGTTTCGTCGTTACGACTCTAACGACTCTAACTTATAATAAAAATCGGCATATTTTCGAGACATACCATTATAACAATCTTTTTTGCTTATATCAGCGTTTTACGTCGATTAAAAATAACTTGTTGGAATGCCCTAACTTAATTTGTGCACCGGACAACTGAAATACGACATATTTTACCATGATTTTTTGTTATGAAATGTCAGGTTTTCCCGAACGATATATCGTGCGGGAATAGTATGTTGTGTTACAAGTGTTACAAGATTTTTTCAGCGGAATGGAGCGATTATGGAAAATTTGGGTCTAATGCTGAAAAAATGCAAAATTTCAACACTTGTAACACAACATATTATTTAAATTTTCAATGTTTTTAGGTTCATAAAATTCATTCCGCCACTAGTATCGAAAGAAATATTTTCTTCCATTAATGCTTAGTTTCCTCTTACCAAAAAAAGTACTCCGTGTAAGAGACAAAATTGAAACAGTTTTCTCTCTCACGGCTCTCTCGCGGAGTACTTTTTGTTGAGGGGAATGAACACTTAAATAGTGTACATTAATTCCATCATTTTCCCCATTTCATTACTAAATTGACACACGAAAATAGTATGTTGTGTTACAAGTATTGTAATGAGATTTTTTCAGCACACGACCCAATTTTCCTTACTCGCTCCGCTCGTAAGGAAAACTTGGGTCTAGTGCTGAAAAAATCAACATTACAATACTTGTAACACAACATACTATTTCGTAACGAAATTACTGCATATATGTGTATCGATCAATGATAAAATCACGTCGACGAAAATATGCCATTATGTTCATAAACTCGTGCCGTAAATCGTCCACTTTAATCCGTAAGTACATAAATATTAGATTAATAGCAAAGTGATGTGAAGTGAATGCCTTATCACATTTATACCGTCCTCGACCACACCAAACACTTCCACTTTGACTATAATAATAAATTATTTCCGTATTTGAATATTGTCTTCAAAGTTACAATTACGTTACTAATATTTAAGGCCAACATAAAGGAATTACGTTTCATATTTAAATACAGTGCCGTTATATCCTGTGTTATGTGTTCCGTTTGAAGTTTATGAATTTCGTTTTTACTATAATTTGCGAAAACATTAATTTTTCAAAACGATATATTCAGTTCACTGCCTTATATAGGTGAAATACATAAAATACAAAATAAAGTATTCCGCCTACATGATTGCACGTCAACCTGAAAATATAAAAGCCATAATGTATAACGCTAAAAAAATATTATATGTACGGGAGTATCTGTAATGGTTTGTGAGGAATTTTCTTTAGCCCAATAAAAGCTTACTTTGGTGCTCTAAAGTTGAGTACTTTAAGACGAATAAATTGGTTCACATATTTCATATATTATGTTGAGAAGGAAATACGAGTGGTAAAGAATCTGTGGTTTTGATATTAAAATACGGGCAAAGAGATGGAATGTATTTTCTACAATATGCCTCTCGCCACAACAACGCCGTTAATTCATAAAAATTGAAATTTTTTCTGCTTAAGTATTCAAATTTGGAAGCATAAGTACGTACTATTTACTCGTAGAGTGGAGCTAATAAAAAAGCCTCTCAGAAATATATATTCAGGTAGTCATTTTTAGAAGCAGATATGTAAGCTTACAGCCCATTATATACATCAAGGCTATCTTATTTTGAAGCAGAGAAATTTCATTTAAAGTTTCCAACATTAATACCATAAAATTGTCGCAGTTCGACAAGTTTTACGGTCACTTAAACATTTTTTTTTAGTTTTAAAAATTGTTTTATACGCAACTCGGCCGAACATATATTTTCATCTGTGTAATTGCAGATCTACATCTTTTTCACACTAGTTAGGTAAACTACTATACTGTTTTAGGTTTTACTCTAGGACAAAATATGTCTGTTAAAGTTTGAGATTCTCATAACAAAATCCATCTAAGGAGTAAGTGTCGGAATAGTTATTAATGCAACAAGTTGTGAAATAAAGTTGCTTTCACAATTTACATATGACAACACCATTTTTTTTCGAAGTGAATTTTGTTTCTTGTATCATTTCTGTATCATAATGTCCCATGAAAGCTCGTCGCGCAAAAATAGTACATTACTATATCAATGAAGTAATTTTATATTTCGTATGAGTAAAATTGTCTAATGGCTTCAGCCCGAGGTACGTTTACTCATCGTGATACGGAATATCAAATTAGTTCCCTGGTATAGCGTAACGTTTTACTTTACGAGCGATGTAACAGTATGGTACAGGTACATGAAGTATATAACGAGACATGAATGCCCTAGTGGTAGTATATTTCGAGTTATATACTTCATGTAGCTGTATTATATTTTATCTACCTAGGTGAAATAATAACAGTGAAAAAGTGCTATTATTTCGCCGTCGGTAGATAAAATAGCGTATTCACCTCTGTCCAAATGTTTATTTAGACACTTTGGGTTATAACATTCGCCTTCGGCTCATGCAATAACTCTCCAAGTGTCTAAATAAACATGTGGACAGAGGTGAATAATCTACTATTACTATACACGCGAGAGTGTGTTGATGCAAACGTGTTGTCAATTCCTAGTTATGTGTCGCCATGACATTCACACCAATACACTCTTGCACGTATAGTAATTAATGACTTTTACCTAGGGAGGCTAATTTTCAAAAGCAAAATGAACAATAGTCTGAAACGTAAAGTGTTCGATACGTGTGTCCTTCCTGTGCTCACATATGGAGCGGAAACGTTAACGTTAACAAAAGCTTCCGAAAATAAATTAAGAGTGGCACAAAGAGCCATGGAACGAAGTATGCTTGGAATTACGCTCAGATATAGAATGACAAATCAATGGATTCGACAACAAACAAAAGTCGTTGATGTCATGGAAAGAATAGCATCTTTAAAGTGGAGCTGGGCGGGACATATTGCAAGAAGGACGGACGAACGTTGGACCAAAAAGATCATGAACTGGAGACCACCTAAAACACAACCTAGAGGTAGACCACCAGAGAGATGGAGTAATGGTATAAAGAGAATTGCAGGCGCAAATTGGCAACAAGTGGCAACTAATCGTTCGGAATGGAAAAGAATTGGGGAGGCCTACGTTCAGCAGTGGACAGAAACAGGCTGAAAAAGAAGAAGAAGAAGACCTAGGGAGGGAAAAGCCACTTTACATCCTTGGTAAAGTAATTGAAGTTTTTGTTGCAATATATAACACTACCATCTGATTTAGGCTTCAGGGGATTAAACAATGATCTATTCCATTGAATAAATAAAAGATAACAACCTCTTCATACACCACCGACGGGAGGTATAGAAAAGTTCAGTTTTAGCAGCGAAATTACATGGTGACGAACTCTAAAAATTTGTCATTTTTGTTTTTATTTTATATTTTTATAATTTATAGACCAAGTAACGGCCGATGTCCAATAATAAATCATTCTTGACATAGACGTACTGGTACAACCGAACAACAATCAGTTTTCATAGAAAATATTTCGTCAAATTGAATTAATTAAATTGAAGAGTTATAGTAATCACCAGCTAAAATGATTCCTAACCAGCCTCTTAAAGGAATATAATACAAGTTAGAGTCACAAATATACAGATCGTTGAAACATCTACCATGCTTCTTGTTAGTTCGTGAACATCCTTGGCAGATAAAAAGTAGCGTTCCGTCTTGTACTCCTTATCGGCCGACGATACGTAATTTTGTGGTGAAGGGTCGAGTCAATATGATTGTGAATCAGTTTGTATAGCGTTAACTGATCACTCTCCAGCCAGTGATCGCATTTTCAGCTTATTCCCTTGACTGAAAGTCAAGGGTCTTACGCCAGAAAATACCCTTAAATGTTAGTAACCATACAGTGTATGAAAAATTATCAAAACCTTAATTGTTTGTAAGCATTTTTTTTGTCACGACGATAACTTGAGTAATTCTTAACCGATTTTGATGATTTTTTTTAATCGACGAGGAATGAAATTCTTGAGGTTAAGTTCGAAGATGAGCCATGTCGGGATAAGGTTCTGGAAACTATTCCAGAAAAACATGATTTTATTGATAATTGTAATTGATAATACAGTGCTGATATTGTGATAATGATAATTTAATGATAAATTTAATGTGTTGTGGCGATATTATATAAAATGTTATTAAAAACGTAGAAGAATGGGATTTCTGAGGTTAAGTTCGAGGATGGGCAATGTATAAGGTTCTGGAAACTATTCCAGAAAAACAGGATTTTACTCTGTTGATACTTGATATTTGATACTTGATAATACATGATAATATACCGCTGATAATTGATATTGTGATAATTTATGATAATTTAATGTGTTGTGGCGATATTGTATGAAATGTTATCAAAAACGTAATTGTTGGTAACAATTTTTTTTTGTCATGACGATAACTTAAGTATTAATTCTTAACCGATTTTAATAAAATTTCTTTTAATCGACGAGGAATGGAGTTCCCGAGATTAAGGTCGGAAGCTATTCCATTTACTATGTTGATAATTGATAATTATTATTGGTAATTGATGATTCCCTTCACTGAGAGAAGAAGATACGTCTGTTTTGAATGAAGTCGTTGTCAAAGTTCGGATTAACAGTTATTTGGAACAAACCTTTAGGACTGTCGTATGACTTTTAAGTAAACAAAATAATTTTCCGCTTTAACTTAAGTATGGTTGCCACTCAACAAAAAAGTACTCCTTGAGATAGCAAACTGTCAAGTAAACAAAGCAAAAATTCATTTTTTTTTCTTTCACACGGAATATTTTTGTGGTAAATGGTAAATGGAGAAATAGAAATGGTTCCTACAGTGGTATTATTGATATTTAAGTATTTATCTTCGCTCTGGTTACTTCATTTTCGCATTAATGCCACAGCGAAGAATTCGCCTAATTTAAAATACAATGCAGTATCGGCAATTATTTTTGATTTAATGCCACCACGAAAAAGTCTGTTGGCGCAACCTTCTAATAATACAACCTTGGAAACCACAGCGGATCATACTGATACAGAGTGTGAGCTGTGTGGATTGAGTGGAATTCATGTTGGCCACTGTACCTGAAATTACACGAGTTGCGGTATCATATTGCAATATTAGACAGCTCGAACGAGTGAGAAGTTTGCGGCTAGGCCACACCTAATATTAGACAACTCGTACGAGTGTAAAGTTTGCGGCCCGAGCGAAGCGAGGGTCGTAATTCACACGAGTTGCGGTATCGTATTGCAATATTAGGTAGCTTGGACGAGTGATAAGTTTGCGGCTATAGCGAATCGAAGGCCGTAATTGACACGAGTTGCGGTATCTTACTACATTATTTAACAACTCAGGTCTTATTGGATTATTGCACAATTTGAACGAATACAAAGTGACAACATTTCATTTTTGTAGAAGTAAATATATCAAATTGAGAATTGTGTTAGATTATTACATCCATACCGTGACAAAAAGGTTTGGACTTCAGGAATTGTCCATTCTCACCCAGATGAAAAATCAGTTAAAATAAATTAAGATAATTATAATCAAGGTTCTGAAAGAACAAGGTTAAGACAACCCTGAGTTGATCACGAAGGCGGTGACACACAAAAACTAAATTCTTTCAGAACCTTGATAACCTTGTGTAATATAAGGTAAAAGCAAAATGAAATGATCTAATCTGGTTTTTGACAATTGAAATTCAATTGACAAAAATGAGGCTCGATAATTTTATTTTGCTTTCACTTTAATTGATTAATTATTTTGGAAAAATTATCAGTCAAGTGACCCGACCCGCCCAAAAGGTGGGACCTAGTTTAATAGTTGATCATATAGTGGGCGCGGATAGTCATGTGATTATTGAACTCGGCATCGGCTTGAATCCACGAGTTTTACACCGCAAACTGACCCTAACAATTGGTTTCTTCAAATACCTTTCTCGACGCTATAGATTGTAATATATATTCGCTGCCTAAATAACAGTTTCTAGTTCAATTCTACTGAAATAGTTATACTCGTTCTACCTTTTTCCTCTATTTTTTATTCCACTTACAATAAAGTTGAGTGTTATTCTTATTAACTGTATTTGTGCAAGAAATTGGTTTCCCACTGTCTCTTCATATCATTTCATCAGATAAAAACTCTTCTATTTACCATATAAACTGAAGCGAATCGAAGCAAAGCCAGTAAAGAAAACAGCAGTGTTATACCTAATTTAAGCGAACATGTACACAAACGTGTACCATCAAGGCAAGAAAGAAAAGCGAATAATATCTTATCTTAGATTGTACCACAGATTCTGGATTTTTTTTGTGTGTGTAAAAAAAAGTTTTAACTTAATAGCTTTAGTCCATTGTATTGCACCCTAGAGGTGAACAGATGGCCTCTAAAGCCAAAGAGATAACAATTTAAGTGCTTAAATGGGTTTACATATAAACACAAGCTCAAAAGTTTCGCATTCTCTTCTATATTACACTATACTTATAACGAGTAATTCTCTGCCCTCAGTTCTATAAGATTGACAATTCTATCTTGTACTTAAAATCATATGGGACTCATACAAAAATAAACCTAAAGCTATCTTAATGTATCTTCATGTATGTAATTGAAACGGGTGGTTGTTTCCTTTCTGATATTTAAAATTTATCACATCTCGGTGTGTTTGTTTCTGCATTTTGATGGACTCGTTTTACGCTTTTGTCGTTCTAATGCCCATTTATTGTTCATTAGAATAGCAAAAGCGATTTTCAAAAATATTAAAATTTTATGTAAATAATTGCATTCAGTCGACGAGATATACGAAATATTGATTTTCCCTACCTAAAACTTTTAGTATTGCATTGAATATGTATATATCTAACGAAAACAACATTTTGCGCATGTCGAATTACATTTACATTTATATCATAGATTCATGTTATATATATAGTAAAATATCTCTCGCTCTATATATAATACAGATGCTGTGAATAACAATTTTCCCAAGTAAGTACCCTATACGTTTCATCCAGCATTCCTACCGAAGTCGATAATATGAAAACAAAAAAGAATAGAAAATGTTTAAACTTCCAATCTACATTAAATAGACGACACTTGAGATTAAAAAAAATTAAATTTAAATAAAAAATTTAGACAAACTTTGACTACAACATTTACCATAGCTAATCCAAATTACTGATTACAATCCACACGATTTTCGGAAAGTTCGAGCATCCTCTCTACTTTTTCAACATACCTCTGAAATGGCGTGTCCTCTTCGTATTAACGTTCCTAATTGGTGGCCCCACATCCAATTTAGACAACTATTTCCGTACAAAAAATATACCATTTGCACTGTGCTCATGATAACATAAATGATTGTTAAAAAAATATTTAAAGTTGGCAAGTGTGAATTTTGTAGCGTAGTAGCGTGAATAGTTGTTTATGCAACAATTTGTGAAATGAGTCTGTTTTTGTCACTACATGCGAGCGAAACGAGCGAAACGAATTGATTATCCATAGCTTTCTAATGATACCTCGCATGCGCGAGTAGTAACAATTCTGTCCCGTTCCATTGACGAGAAACGAGAACTACTACTGCTCACGCATATCAGGTATCATTAGAAAGCTGAGACAGAGTGCTGTGTGATCAGACTTTTAGTAAAGCTTTATTTTCTTCATTTTTTCAAAGTGATGTTGCTCACTGTTGATGGCATCGACAACCCACATAACCCATGTTGGCCCGTAACTACATGACCTCAGCTATCCAATGATACCATGGTCAGTCATGTGCCCCAATTAACAATTCTTCCTTTCCGAGAAAACTCCGGATGATGTCGCTATTGTTCGTTTCCGAAGGAACTCCGAATTTTCGGAAAGGAAGAATTTGGTTAATTGGGCTCGTCTCATGTGGGAGAAAAACAGGTGAGAAAATTGCAATTTTCAGATTTCGGTCACCTCCTACTGGCGACACAGTAGCCGTAATTTTTTTTAAAAAGTGATTTTGTATTCTAGGATTAGAAATAATAATAATAAAAATGCTTCCTCTAAAAAATCGGTCCGATTTCGGTAGGCTGTTTTTCAAAAGAATCCCTCTCATTGTTTTTTGTAAAACGGTGCATGAGTGAACGGGAAGTGCGGATTAACTTTTATAGATTGTGGATTTGAGCACTACTTCACAGGACCGTCAATGATTGACGCTGTCGGCAGGTTGGTCTTCTGTCACTTCGCACAAGCAATATTTTCATGGATTTCCTAACAAATGATTTTAAATTTTAAATTTCCTATCTCAAAAGACCGACTCGACGGCAGTGCCATTGATGATTTTTGCAGTAGTAGCGAGAACAATTTCCACAATCTGAACTCTAAAAATATTCAGTTTACCGATTTCTCTATTCAAATTTCAATTAACCACTGTTCGGTGTTCAATAATTCTAATATCAACTGCGAGGAAATCGTCCATTTTTTTTACATATTTAATCCAATTATATCTATAGAAGTACGAACTGCATTAAATTTTAGTGGGTAGGAACGAAATATTTCAAAATTTTGACAGTTATTTCATTTGTCGCTGTTAGAATGTCATATTATTTAATCAAAATTAGCTTAAATATAGTTCTGTTTAAAAATTGTGACTAAAGTTGGTGTGAGATGATCGCTATAGGGACTCAATCAATGTAATCAATGCGTATTGCGTATTGACAGTAACATTTACTCCACGCCTAACCACCAACAGATGTTGAAGATAAAGCTGATTCAGCTGTAACAGCCAAGCTGACCAAATCCCTGGCACAATAATTCCTTGGTAGAGTCTTATAGCAGCTGTTAGTTATAAGCACGTCACATGAACCTGTGTGACCAAGTGAAAACCTCGTACATCATGTTCTTGCACAACGCTTGTACTTTAGCTGCATACATAATGCATACAACAGAGTGAAAGCTTACCAACTTTTAAGAATCTCTTTGTTACACTTTATTGTGTCGTTATGGTAAATAACATTTACCAGCCGAGAATCCGTGAAGTGGTGAGGTATACTTAAAAGTTTTAGTCTAATAGAAAGTCGGACCACAATAGACGGGTATCGTAGACAACCCCTGGCTTTTTATGACTCCGTATCTATCTAGCATGATCACTAATTCACCTACAAATAAAAATTTTCATCGTCGAAAGCCGATTCTTTCCAATAGGTTCTTTGATAGCCAAACCTGTCCGATTCTGTGCCACGCAGTTAAATACCGTAATAACTTTTTTATAGCACGTTCCATTATACAGTTTCCTTCCATTGAAAACTGAAAAAGTCATGTTTTAGCGAAGGTTTGAGTTTTTCTTTCTGCAACCAACTTTCCTACAAAAGTGTAGTGAAAGTTTTGAGCAAAGTAGAGCAAAACTCAATACAATTTTTTCCATTGGTTAATATAACATTATTAGGATGGAAATAAGGTAACGATCATATCACTGGATGCATTCCTTTGAACGTATTTTCGACATTTTTTAATTTTCAATATTTCAAATGAGACAGTGTTCGTGGTATATATTTTCAATATTATACATTTAAATAAATTTGAGAGGAAAAAAATTCAATCCCTACCACATAGTGAACGCATATAGCTATGGCTTTTTTACCTCATTTTTTTTTGAAGCCAGAAAAATGTTCACCAATTTATTATAACAATCGTATGCCGTTAGGGAAAAGGTACATCGAATATGACTTTACTTTATATTCAACGACATTCAATTGGTTTATGTGTGCTTTTAAATTGAATCTTTTGGGATAAATTTCAAGACGAAGGTTTCCTCTTTTTTTCCTGGCGCAAAGCATTGTTATATGTGGTACATTGGTGAAAATATACGCTAAAGAAGTTCTTTTCTTTAAATTCGATTTCAGCATCAATAAAGAAGTGTGGTTTTCAAGTGCTTGGTATGTGTAAAAAAAATTCTTTCGTGTTACAGAGGTATTTAAGTAAAAATTCAATGAGGAAAATATTATGGATTTGTGACATTCTTTTTTTTTCTTCACTTGTATCGTATGTCTAAGTTATATTCAACTTCCAATACAAAAATCGATACATTCATTGATTCATCTATTACCTACGTGATCTTATATCTGGTTGTAGTTTGTCGAAATTGAATTTTCGTTCAAACGAGACTACCTTAAGGAAACGTTTTGTAGACCAATTATTACTAGTTTATGACAAGCTATACAACTTTCAACAATTTAAACAATGAGTAATGTTCAACTGTATAAAAAAATATAACTCATTCACAACGTAGTCATACGAGTTTATCATATAAGTTTGTAATAGGAGTTTGTGCCACCGAGAATTGAAATACGACTCTTTTCAGCACTCATTTTAGTGTTGTAAAATGACTTATTTCAGCACCCGTTTGATGTGATATTACAACACTCAAAGTGTTGATATGGAATTTGTATGAGTTGTTACAGCATTCGTTTGAGAAAATGCAAAGCAATGTGATCGATCAAATTTGAAGAGTGATTGTTTACAATGAAAATTATGATTTTTTGTGCTCTTGTCTATTTCAATTCTCGGTTGGCACAAAGCATGATGTGTTACACGTATTGTAATGTTGATTTTTTCAGCACTAAACCCAAGTTTTGGGTCGTGTGCTGAACAAATCAACATTACAATACTTGTAACACAACATACTATTGTTTATCTAGTGTCGAAATATCGCTCATTTCCGACACACTATAAACAAAATACTATTACTGTGCTGTTGGGAACTTTTTTGTTGGGACGTGTGGGAAGATTGTATTTCGAGTCGATTTCGGCTACGCCTCAATTGGTGGATTTCACACAAGAAGTACCATTTCCATCATTTGTAAGTAATATACTATTGTTTGCTTGTGGTCAGAAATTACGAAAAACTGGTTTGAAGCGAGACGGTAATGAGTCGTTTTCTGACCGCAAGCAAACAAAATCAATTTAAAAAAATGTGTCAAAGAAAATACACAAAACATTTAGTGGCATTATGTAAATGTACGCAAGAAATTACGAATTTTAGACTGCACCGCAGATGGAAAAAATCACACCCTAATGGGATATTACATTGGAATCCAATGATTGGAAAGTAGACTCCTTTAAAATGAACCGAAAGTATACTTCATATAATAGATCATTTCCGCACGGGAAAACTGCTACGTTATGGTCATTCTTTGCAGGAGGCAGGCAATAAATGCTTTTTGGATACTACTTCGAAAAACAGTTCAACACATATAGTGTAGCTCTTAGCTCTCCTCACTTTTTGGACTGTCATAACTCGATCGGTCCTTTGCCAATAATACCAAATCTTATGCTTTTTCACGCTTGGCTCATTTGTACGAATACTCCCAAAACGGACAACAATTGCATATATACAATGGTGTGGACACGGGGGGTTGTTACATAACATTGACAGCATTTCATTTCAATGTCATCCACCCCACGACCTACAATCTCCACGTTTTTCTTGTTCTATATCGCAATGACGTTTTCTTCGTGAAAAATCATTTTTAAAATATTAAAAGCGAATTTATTTGGCGTACAACCATAAATCGTATTATTCTGAAAAAGGAAGTTTCCTCTTGCATATGCATTACATGAATGAATGAAATTGTGATTTACTGCATTTTATGTGTGGTTATATTACGAATAACTGTTCCATTGTTTAAGTTTAACCGAACTTGATCTAATTTGAATAGTAGTCTATGTGACTCAAAGATTTATGATGGTGCAACTATAATTCTTATGTTCATTTAATACTGGTGATTTACGAGATACAATGCCGACTTTATTCGTCAGATTACGATGTGGCAAAATACGTTGGCGATTGGTAATGAGATGCATTAAATGTTCACAGTGGACGAAGATTGTTGCTCATCATTGAGTTTTAAAGAATTGATTGCTTCACAGAAGATCCAAAATTCACTTTCGAGGAGTAGAGAATGTTTGGTTCCTATTACTACAGTGGGTTGAGTCTACGTTCACCGTCTTCCAGTTCATCAATTATAAAAACTTTCAATGAATCTGATTACACATTTTATAATACTTTCTAACAAAAATTATTTCGGTATTTTTTCCCATATCTAATTGATACTGGTTCGTTTCTGTTTTATTCTGTTTTTCTGGTGAGACAAATCAATTCACAAAAATTTGAAAACTCAAAAGAGTTTTTTTTTAAATTATTCATTACAACTTTCAGTTCATAATTTTCATTATACATGACTAGTTCCACAGAAAAAGTTCTGAGGAAGTAATGGTATATTGAAGTTTTCACTAGTACAGCAATATTTCGTGTATGTTTTCAACAAGATCCACAAAATTTATGCATATCTGCGTGATACTTTTAATAAGATTAAATAACACAAGATTACACCTAACGCTAGTCAAATTTGTGCCGAATTGTGCTGAAACTACTCAGTCTTTCTATAGATCATCTTCAAGGCCGTTTGAAATGCCATACACGTTAAGAATTGTTAAGAATGTTAATAGTTATTTATCTACCAAGGTAGGTATGAAGGCATTTTTTCGCACTAGATGTCCATTGTCGACCCGAGGCGAAGCCGTCGATATTTGTAGTTAGTATTCGACACGTTAGATTTGTTAGTTCTAATCAACTAGAAAAATATATAAAATTATAGTTACACTCTTAAGAGATACACGCAGTCATGTCATGTCATAAATCGTAATTATTTCAATACTAACAACAATATGAAGGACTAGAGGAACTATTTGGTATTTCTAATCAAACATTTAATATTAGAAATTAGAAATTAGAAATTAGAAATATTAGAAATAATATAAAAAATTTCATCCAACTTTGCTGAACTGTCAACCGTCCCCATTACTCTTGCAGCGTTGGTTCTTTGAATGGCAATACTCATCCGCTGTTTCAAGTATTGCTTGGACCTTTTTTCCCATGTAGCTGCTTGAATCAGTTTTCCTAATTTATCGATGAATTTAACAGCTTCTTCACACCATGGTCCAAATGTCTCGCAGATGGCACAGCCGAGTTTTTCAACGTTACGGCTTAACAACGGGCTGGAGAAACATTCAGGAAAGCCCGAAACAAAAAGTGAAAATTCTCTAAACAGAGCCTGTTGATTGCTCTTCCCTTCCCCCTAAGCATTCACTTTAAGTGTAAATAGCGAAAGCTATCGAGACAAAGACACATGTTTCGACCTTAGGACATGTGTGCAGTGGCGGTCCCGGGTAGTTAGATTAGAACTCATCACTACACGTCCCTTCACAAGACAGAACGCATACAGAACCTTTTGAACGAGATAGTTATTATTTGTTTATGGCTACGATCAGAACTGATGTTAAATGTAGTCTTCAGTGGATGAAGAAGAAAAGAAAATACAGAAAGAAAATTATGGTAAAACTGTACCTATTGAAAGTTTAAATATCTCATTTTCATAGTTAGATTGTTGTGTTGTTGTTTACCATTCCAACATAATGATTGTTCCTAACTCTAAGTCGATGCTTTTCATTCCAATTTGCATATTTGTTCAGCAGTGCTTGCATTCTTATGTTTTCTTTTTCTTTTCCCACACCACACTCATATTCATAAAACGCAAATTGCATTGAAATACAAATGTGCTAGAGAAACCAGTTGCTGGAAAATTGCCACAAATTTGGCTTTCGTTAAGTGTAATATTGATTAATCCTCAACTTTCTAACAACGTATTTGCGAAAGAAGAAAACTTTTTTTTCGAACTCTGTATTTCACCCCAGTTCATTGTGTATTTCATCGTTTTATCGTTTTGTACTATGGCTGCATGCTTGAAATGAATCTACCACTTAGATTGGAAACCATATCAACGGAGAAGACTAAGAGGATGTAAGATGAAAAACAGATGGTCTCTTAAGCTTAGATAACATTCATAAGTGTTGTCTTATGGATTTACTTTAAAGATTGTTTTCTATATGAAAGTCTGTAAGATATTTGGAGTGGCTGAAAGTTTTTCTTATAGCAGAATATGTGATTGGTGTAAACGTAAAAATGTTCTATTTTTGGAAGTAAACTATAATTTGAGTAATACGAAAATGAGAAAGTGTTTTAAACAACAGGAACCTCTTAGGAGAAAGATTTATATCATAAAGTTCAATAATGACAAAAGAGGACGATAATCGATAGATGGGTGATCCCATTGTGAGCCACGTTACATTCGCTTAAAAACTTATTTAGATTCTTTAGAAATTTTGACAGTGAGGAATGTCAAGCAAATATTTTTCGAATTAAATGAGCTTTAGAAAACTATTTGCTTCTATGTATAACTGCATAAAATCACTAGCAAAATTAAAATCAAGCAAAAACCGATGTGAGCCACGTTACTATGACTAGGAAAAATTGTTGTAGGTGGTGCCTAGCAGTATTTTCTTGAAACATTTTCCTGTGAAAACTATTTTGTCGGTGAAGTAATACTCTAAGGTCATTCTGTGCATGCACAAATTTTAATTTTTATTTAAAAGAAATTTACAATTCAGAAATTTGTCATTACAAATCAATTTTATCAATTTTTGGCACTGGTTCCATTTTAAGAGTGACAGTCAATATGCGAATAAGTTCAAAATGAAATTAATTTCAAAGTACGTTCACTTCATAAAATTTTGAAATTTGGTGGATTTTATCACGTAATTTTGATCACAATTTATTATTTTAACAATGCGTATCCATCTTTGGACAACACAAACCCTTTAATTTTGTTATCAACACACTGCAGTTGATGAAATTTCGAAATGTCCTTGATGGTTTTAGCTGTTTCGGTGACTGTATCGAGTTTCATCGTCTTGTTGATTTTGTTGATATCGGCGAAAGGCATTTCAATAAGCTCAATATTCGATGGCTCTTGGTTAAAAGAATCAATAAAATCTCTAGAACAATTCACCACAGACTTTCGAGAATTGACCAGCCGCTTTATCTTATTTTTCACCACAGCACCAATGCCATCCACACACGATTTACCATGAGCCGTTGCGTGGTAATTCCAAATGATTTTTTTATGAAATTTGTTTTCGAATGCTTTGATAGTGGCCGCCATATACTTGTTCTTAAACTGATTACTCGGGCCATCAGTCCACAACCGTATGCGCTTAATGTACTTGGGGACCATCGACATTGTTTTGTACAAATACGCAAAAATGGTGTCCTTACTGTGGTCCAGGTTGTCTGACACGGCGACTTTCGAATATTGTTTGCACCCATACCGCAACGATATGGTAAACAGGCTTATCTGAAAAGTAGTTTTATTTGGAGGCATGAATGTATATGTTAACACGATTGGTCAAAAGGGAAAAGAAAGAGTGTCAAAAGCCGACTTTATAGATTGTTCAAATAAAAGTAAAAAAAAATCAATGATAACTGGAACTTGTGTAGAGAGAACGCAATGATAAATCGAGAATAAAAATTCACTGAGCGTAAAAGAAAGAAATTTATGTACAATGTATCGTTCGACTGAACAAATGTAAATAGCATTCAGGAGCAATTGTTCACTCTTATAGAGAATCAAATGTTACGACTTTTGCTGTAATAGAATTCAACTTCAATTTTGTGATGAAATGAAATCTAGCACTCAATTGTACGTCAAGATCATTTCTGTTCTCACCTGTTTTTGATTCCAGTGCGCATTGGAAACTTCGTCCTGGCTTTCGTTTGTCCAATTCTCTGCAAAGTCACATTGAACCAAGCACTCATCGTCGTGTAAGTTCACGTACTTCAAATCCTCAGCGAAATTCTCACGTTGTTGCCGATTTATGAATGAATGTATCAGGAAAGATTTGTAAACACTGACGAAGTAATCGATCAATTTCTTTACAGTTCCAGTTATTTGCTTCTTTTCTGTTCTGTTGGTCGTTTCGTCTTTTTCCCATTGCCACCACGAAATTTTTTTCTTCTCCTTTCCTTTCATCAGCGCCTGTATCTTCTTTTCAACCGTTTTTGCGTTGCATATATCACAGGATTTGAACCAGCAATCTCTTTTCTGATCGTCGCATGTCAGCAGTCGTTTCAATTCCGGTCCGTAAGCTGGAAACAGCGGCAGGTGTTTGTTGAGTACAGAGCAGCACTGTTCAAAGTTTTCGTGGTAAATACACAAACAGACAGCTTGCGGAGTTGCATTCACCAATTTCACATGTGCAGGACGCAATGCTCCGAATTTCGCCAACTTCACTGGTACTTTGTCTGGGTATTGTTCTGCAGGTCCAAGAAAAGTGATATGAAGATTCAGTGTTTTATGTGGGAACGTATTTTTTGCATTAAACGTTCAGAGAGATATAAATTCACTTACCAGCGTTTTCGATTAAAAATTTGTTATGGGCTTGTTTGAGCGTCAGCACCAAATATCGCTTTTGTTTCAACTCTTTCCGACCAGTCTCTGGATTTTTATAGAACCGTGCGTCCTTCGTATTAGCTGATATACGACTGACATCGTCTCGTTCGTAAAAGTGCAATATTTCAGTACATAGCTCCTCAGCAATTCCCTTCCTCCCACCTTTGTTCAATTTTGCTTTGTTCTGGACAACGTTCTCATGATTACGCAGAGAATTGACAAATTTCTCGATGATTGCGTCTTTCTTACTCGGAGATTTGGGTAACGACTTCCGAAATTTTGTAGTTGCTTTTGCGAGAGCAGCTTCACTCTTGTATGAACTTTGGAGAAAATTTCGTTGCGGTGCAAGAAGACTCGCCGGTCCATTGTTTCGATTTGATTGTAATGTTGTGAGCTGCGCATTCGATTGTTTTGATTTTTCGCGAAATCTTTTTACCCTTTCGCGGCATTTTGCTCGAACATTGTCGACAAATTTCTTTCTTTTACACTCAGACAATTTATTCAACGATTCTTTTAAGCGTTGTCTTCTCAACTTTTCGGATTCGGCCTTTTTCTTCTTTAAATCTTCGTATTTACCACTTATTTTTAATCTCTCGATGTATTGTTGGGTTCTCTCTGCACAAGTTCCAGGCTAAAAATGAAGAATAAATTCTAGGAGCGAACATAAAACAAAACAGCTCGTTTCGAATGAAAACGAAAATTGTCGATAGTGCATTTCCAATTATTCAACGCATTTTGCATTAAATAGGAAGCAACAGGTAGATACTTACCATTTTTCTACGAAAATTTTTCAAAAAAAAAATTAAAACTTGCAAGTATCGAATTCAAATATTGTTAGATCAAAGACAGCCATTTTAAATGACAGATCTAGCTCGTGTGCCACAGACAAAAATATTTTGCGAAAGTGAACACATACGACAATTATTTTTCGCTCTGGCTTCGGCGCGAAATTTAAAATATTTTCCAGAGGTAAATGGGATCACCCAGATATGGTTTTGATGCAACGGCAACACAGATGAAAGTTTGCCATGCTCAATGTAATATGTAATAACATAGCACTGTTCCTATCATTAACACTTTTAAATCAGACGTCAAAAAACCTCCGAATTCTGATACACGTGTATACTTGTGTTTTATGTGTATTAACTCACACGAAGAAAGCACGATAGAAATGCAAAGCCTAGTCTAATACTATCAGCCTCAAGATATTTTCGGTGTTAATTCTAGGAGCCGTGTCATGGTAGCGATTTTACGATTTCAATAGAATTGACTCGCTGTTTATGTGCTACAACACTGAAAATGATATTGCCCTGCAATCAAATTCCCCGAAAGTATGTAGGGAAGGGTCACGTAATTTATGTGATCCGCTGAATGTTTAAATATACACTGCTATAGAGAACATTACGAACTTTAATTTTTGTGCTTTCCGCCCCAATTGATTCTATAAATTTGATTATATATAAGGACAGCGGTACAACATGTCATATATACCCGTACTTTTCTCATCTAGTTATTTTCGACAATTTTCGTAATGATACTTGAAAAGAAGAAACGGTATACAAAGTAGTATGTTATGTGGAGACACTGAAAAGAAAGCCTAAATATACAGAGAAATCTCGGTCTTAATCATTCAAGGGAATTTTCAATGCCTTTTACGATTGTGTGTTGTATACTGAGCACCCCCAAGGCCAATACTATTGCTAGAGATGATTATTTATTTTCTTTTCGTTTCTTTCCTTTTAGCAGAAATATACCTTTGTCTATTCATGAAGAAAATGCTGAGGGTGAGAATGGACAAAATGTTACGATTTATTTACGAATCCCTTTGTTTAACGCCGTTGGTTTTTTTTTTTGAGTGCGAAACAGAACTTGGGGAATATCCTCACAAGATATTTTCTGTCTATTCAACCATGACTGATGCGAACTTCAACATTGTTTGTATTATCTGCTTATAACTATTGCCTCGACCTATTCGTTAAATCCATTAAATGATTTGTCTTCGCCACCTGACACATTTTATTAAGCAAATACCATTATGTCATTTCAAATTTGTTTATCTGAAAACACTTTTTCTTTAAAAAAAAATCATTTTTAAACGTGCAAACACTTAATGTTTGAACATTTAACAAAAAAAAAAAAAATGCAGAATAAGTGTGGCCTATTAAAATACGCATAGACCCAATGATAACCTCCAGCGTTTGAAACACAAACGTATAAATTTAGTCGGATTTAGTCATTCCTTTGTTTGTTTATTTAAAAATTTTAACATTGTTTTTAAAACAAATTAAAAATAAAAGCAGCGACTTACATTTCCGGCGCCTCTTATCTTTCTATGCCAGCATCTTTTCTTATTGGATTTTGTTTTCCGTTCCTTCGCCATTTATACACCCGAAGCATTCTCACGTCAAAAATATTCAGTATTTCCTACTTCCTGTACTAATTTCGAAATCTGGAAAGGAATAGAGCTTTGCTACCCAGTAAAATAAATTAGGAGGGTATGCCCGTAATTGCCATATAAAATTTGATGTTAAAATCAGTGCCGCCTTTTCCATATGGGCAAAATGGGCAAATGCCCGTGGCGCCCGAAGTAGAGCAATCCTTTAAAAAAATTTAACAAATTGGCGCCTATTTTTCCAATTGCCCGATGGCGGCCAAAAGCTAAAGGCGGCACTGGGAAGTAGAGCGAATCCGGCAATTAGATGAATTGATTCGGTAATTGAGGTAATTAAATAAAATTGACAGGAATTAAAAGGAATTGATAGGAATCAATGGGAATTGAAAGAAATTGACAGGAAGTACGTATAGAAATTGAAAGGGAATTGAAAGAAATTGAAAGGAATTGAACGGAAAAAAGCGAATCCGGCAATTAGCACAATTGGGCCTGGTTTCAGCTTGTCTACCCGTCGTTTCAGAAACACTGTTTTGCGGCTGATCAGCAGATGGATTTTGCGTCCCGTGATTCTTGATCTCTTGGGTTTTCTTGGATCTTTTGGGTTTTCCCATTGCGTCCAAAGTAAATTAAAGTATGTTGCGGTGAGAGCAAATGGGAATTTGCTTGCAACCAGTTATTGTACAATTTAAAATCCGTTGAGAAGAAATCGCAGAGAATTTATCAGCAGGCAAACCAAAGACTTCTTTATGGTTTTATGCGTAGCTTTAATTTACCTGTATAAACGATTGAACAGTTAAATTAAATCCTTAAGCTAATCTTCTATAAACGTCCTTACTTTGCTATCTTCTACACGGTGCTTAAACGGTTGAGACATACAATGTGGTGATCTCATAACCTCAATCTCAAGCTAAACAAATTGAGACAAATTAGATAAATTTCATTACGTTTCTTACGTTAAACGAACGATTTCAATTAATTCTTATTTGATCAAATGCGCACAACAAAATGGTCTCTTCTGTCCTCACGTCAAGCTATTCGTCTTCGGCCGGTACAACCGATTGAACAGCGTTTGATGGGAACGTCTCCGAATTGAAACTTGAATTCTCGGCGCCAACACGTTGGATACAATAAAAATCAAAATTTACTTTTCCAGCTGCATATTCCCATACTGCTCGATCTCGTTTATCTTCGGGCTCAAACCCGAAAAACTTTCTGAAGTGAAAGAATTTTCATAATCGGTTAAGGCTTTTACAAAGGGCAAATTAAACCTTGCAAACCTTAAACTTCGTACGGAGCTAAAAACACATTAATATGAAGAAATATGAGAACGGTAGATGGGACGTACGCCCAAGTCATCGATGATTCGGCCAAGAAAATATTTCTCAAAATGATTGTTTCATACCTTCAAATTTATTTGTATGCAGTTTAAATACACTGTACTGACCTGTGTGAATGCTCCGATGAGGATGATCATGACGATGATAGTTGGTGGTGTGGTGGTAGAGATATTTCAATTATGTTTCTATTTCAAATAAATTTAGTTTCAAGATGAAACTATTCGTCGCTAATTGCAATCAACTATTTCAAGTTTTATGGGTAGTTTCGTATTGTGCTTTGATAGTTGGTTTAACTTTTTGTGTATGTTTATAGAGAGTGAACGTATCTTAAAAGCATACTTTACTTAGTCATTCGGTTCACGTTTCTACGTTTCGTAGATAGCTCAAGTCACGTTTCCTTTAGTTATATAATGTTGTGTGTGTGTGTTGTTATAAAAGACACGAGAACGTATATAATATATATACGACGCCACAATAGCTATGTATGGAAGATAAGTTCGTGATGTTTTCATTTTCTATTATTAAGGAAAATTATAGGTGCTAGTGGATAAACAAACTCCCGATTATCACTGTGGTAAAGAGAAGGCTTCTAACGAAGAGTATTGAATTGTATTCATGCAATTCAAAATTAATTGCTAGACTAATCTTTCTCAGAATTGTTATGTAATGCTTAATTTCACTGCCGGATGCAATATACGAGATACGATGAATGAAAGACTTTGGTCATAACTTTCATCTTTGTATTTTGCAGGATGCCAAGCCAAGCATTCGTAACTGTTTTCGAAAGGTAAGCGATTGTGAGCTTAAGTTTACTTATTATATCTTAGTGTAGGAAGAAAAGTTTTAAAATGAAGGTTCGGTAAGAGTTAAATGGAAAATAGTTTCGATAATTTTAGTAGTAATGATTGAGTCCCAAATCGTTTGTGGGTAATGACAAGGCCGATTATTATTTTTGTGATTTGATTTAGAGTCCGGGCGTAACAGTTTTGTAAATCAGTGAACTGTTTTGTAATTATTCTTGGTTGTCTCAACCATACAATAAATAAATAAATAAATAAACAATAATGTAATTTCACTCGCACGGGCGATTAGAAACCGCCTTTAAATTGATCTTATTCAACATCAACGTACATTAACTGTGGCAATTGTTAACAGGAATGTCTTTTTTCAAATTCATTTCTTTTTTTTGTGCAATTTTAACAGCGAAAATTTTACCCCAAAAAAATTGTGTCCTCAGTGGTAGATGTTGATGAGAAACTAATTTCTAGAAACTATAAGAATCGAGACTGAAAGATGTTGATTTAAGAAGGCCGAACCATCTAAAATGAATCATCAGACAACTTACAGGGGCATCGGGGAATCTGGCACACGCGATCATAGTATGCGCCCTTTTACTACATGTAACTAAAAGTCATTACTTTGCCAGATTCGCCCCCTAGAGGTGAATCTGGCACACCATCAATTCGTATGGTGTGCCAGATTACCCTACGCCGTCCAGCCGAATACAGACCGACAGCCCGGTACGGCGTGACAGTGCACATGTAAGGAACGAAAGAAAGTTGACACCACACAGAGAGAAATCCTGGATTAGATTTAAATCTTTTTCGGATTACATATAGGACCAAATTTATTTTTGGATTGAAATCTAATCTTTCGAAAGATTACTTGCATTTAATCTTTCGAAAATAATCTTTCGATGGATTAGATCGAAATCTTGCAAGAGATTTAATTTTTTTTTATTTGGAAATTAAAATTTTTTTTTCAACTTATATTTGAATATCGAATCAGATTTACTTGTTTTATTTATTCTGAAATTGGGAATTTTATTTGTTTAGTTGAAATTAAATGTTTTTTTTTACTTACTTTGATCAGGATTTGAACTCTTTCACCTCGGTCCTCCGCATCTCCAGTCCTGTACTTTACCACTGAGCTATTGGGTTCTTAATCTTAGCAAGATTTAATTTCGAACCGTTGTTACGGAGATTTTAATCTTTCAAAGATTAAAAAATAATCTTCTGAACGAAACCTTTGTACCGACTGAGGTAACCATCATAGTAAACGAGTTCAAATCCTAATCGAAGGCAACATTTTTTTTCTTCATTTTTTTAATTATTATATTTCATAAATCTGGATAAGCAACGATAAGGAAGTTGAGCCTGACAAAAGTATTGAAAAGTAGGAAAATATTATAATAAAACGATATTTTGCGCCCCATATTTAATTGTACAATTGATTAAGAAGTATAACAGACCAATTTGCATGGAAGAATTTATTTAATTTTGCAACGATTTTCAACTCAAATTAATATTCCTAAAGAAAAGCAAAAAAAGGTCTCAAACATTTCTGTGCTGTGGTTTTTAGTTTTACTTTGAATCGCTAACATATGACAAAAAATTACACATCTACCATCTACTAGATTCTAATCATAAACTCTAGGTACCATAACAACGTTCTTTGAAAAAAAAAAAAAAAATCCGTGGCAAAATTGTCTACAGTTAACTTCACTTCTCACTGCTACTATCAATTTTAGCCATTTTAATCCGAAACGTAATCTATCGAAAGATTTAATTTTTGTAATCTTTGAAAAAAGATTGAAATGAAATCTTTAGAAAAATTTAAAATGTTCGTAATCTTTCCAAAGATTAAACATTTAATCTGACTTTTTTCTCTGTGCACATTGAACACTTGTCACATTGAACACCATTAAGTCGACCCCGTTACCCTGGCTTTCAGTACTGGCAAATATCAGGCCACAGGATATTAGAAGAAAAATTGCACTGGTCCGTGAAATTGAGAAAATCAAAGAAAACTTTGAGATTCCTGATTTAACGGAAACCACTGTGGGTTAAAATGGAAAATGTAACCGGCTTTGAACCTGATGAAGCTTGGAGAGACGTTTCGATGGAGGAGCAACTGGTGAATTCTCAACTGGTTAAAGACCCGAATGAAAAACTCAATGGATTTGATCTCGATCGAAAAACCTCGACGCAACTGAGCCGGATAAGAACAAATCATGGCAAGTATAACTACATGCTGAACAAATGGAATCCAGCTACCGATCCGATGTGCGATTGTGGTCATTTCGTTCAGACAATTCACCATATCGTAAAAGACTGCACAAATCGTAAGTTCAATGGGGACATTGAAGAAATCAATCAGGTCACTGACGATGCCATTGATTGGCTGAATAATTTGGATATCCGGTTGTGAAAAAGTGCTTAAATTGTGTAAGATTGATTTTGTACGCTTGATGAGATATTTTGTAATTTTGTGACAACTCCTATACGAGTAAATAAATTGGAAAAGGTGTCCGCGTAGGTGCACAAATATGTCTAAAACCAATAGTCCACAAATGACGTGATCAATGATTGATCTGGGACACTACATTAAATGACACTATTGCAGTGACGACACTATTCGTGGCCCAAGACGCAAAAATTGCTGGCTCAACTGCTGGCCAGCACTTTGACTCATAATAACATTTACTGATACATGAAAAAAAATCACCCAGTGAAGTTTTATTGAATGATAACTCACCATTCTGTAAAACTTCAGTCCTTTGCTGGTCCTTTGCTGTAAATCTACAATTTAGGCATAAATAGATGGAAAATCCTTTGACACTCAATAGAAAAAATCCTTCGCACAAATGTATAAAAATCTTGCAAAGAAAACTCAAAAGTTCATAGAAAATATGATCAAAGAAAATCCATGAATTTTCAAGAAAACTTTTCAAAATCAACATTCTAAAATTTCGAAAAGAAAATCTTTAGACATAGAAGAATCTTTTGAAAAAAACCGATTTCATTTCAACTTGTGATAATGCTAATATATAATTTGTCAAAGTCATTGAAGGGGAAGTGCAGTCCTGGATAAGTTCTTGAACGCATCTTATAATTGTCGATTTTACTCTTTGTATACCTATCTTATGCATGTTTTTTTTTTATACTTCCGTTCCATGTGATTCCATAATTCAGTTAGGTGTAATTGTTGTTCACTAACAAATTTACATAAAATGGCTTACACTGGTAGGTATATAATAATCTTATTGACAGAATTTACTGGGATTAGTTTTATCGTAACGCAAAAACTTTTTAAGAAATTTGTGTTCAAAGAAAAAGTTTTCTGGTAAACTTTTTATGATTTGTAGAGGCACAACTATGTTCGGTTATTGAATAGCTAATATAATATACTCAATCTACACTTTGTCTATCGCGCTACGTTAGCCTTTTGCATCTCGCTAGCACATTCAATACAGTGCACAGCTGGGTCAAAATTGTTGTTTGGGCTTGTGGGGCAAGCTGAAACAAGAAATTATAGCTTGATGATGACATCTCAAAGTTTATTCATTTTAATTGAAGTATATACCATACAATCATGGAATTTATAACGAGGTGCATACCAACGAGGCAAAGTGGATGGTAGCTTCCATAGGCGGACTAATTTTATACGAAAGTCAGTCGAAGAAAGTTACATGATTAGCAAAGAGTCTCCAAATGCCAAAATATCAAAAGAGTCTGAAAAATGTCGCGCATTTTGTGTGCAAAGAATTTCTAAAAAAAACCTCAATAGGATTTTCCAGGATTTTTTGCAATTTCAAAAGATTTTCTTAGTGCTTCAAAGGACTTGAACTTAAAGGATCTTAAGTTATAATGGAAGTTTTGGGAGGATTTTTGATGAATTTAAGGATTTTCAACGAATTTGAGGATTTTCTTTTGTGTGCAAAAGGATTTTGTACGATTAACTGGCCCTCGGGAAACTCTAACCAATTTTCTCTGTTTACTATAGTAATTTATGCAACTTGTTGCGAAAAGTGATAGTGACAAAAACTACCACTTTCGCAACGTTTTACATACAACGTTTTCTGCAACCGCTTTATGTATACGCTTCAAAAATTGGTTCACTGCGATTATACATCACGATATTCGAATGGTTAGAGGTGTTGCTCGATAAGCATTGGGTTTTGGTGTCGGTGGTTCGAAATTTGGTCAGGGCAGAATTTTTATTTACGGTTAATGGATCAGATGTTCAGAAGGATTGGTGAAAAATAAATCCATTTCACTACTAGTGACGAAAAGCATATATGAAAATCCATTTCACAACTAGTGGTGAAAAGTAAAACATAGAAAACCGGAGAAAAAAGACCCTTCGATCGCCACCCAAATCACGCATGAAAAAGTTCAGTTTTCGCAGCGCAGTTGCAGAAATCTGTTTAACACTTTTACTGTAAGAATAGTCGGCATTTTTAAACGTCCGGGCGACGGTTCTAGTATCTCCTAACTCCTAATATACGTAGCTTGACAGTTGCATATATGTAAAATCACATAAGAACTGTTAAGTTGTAAACTAAATGTAATGAGAATCTACGCCCCGAACTAATGCTGCTGGTATCATCTATTTTTAGAACAAATGAAGATGATTGAATTATTGAAAAAAAAGTAAAATTCTTGGAAGTTTGTTACCTTGTAACGATTGGGCTAACCCACCTGGCTGAAGGAAGCATGATATGGTAAGGTGGTTCCAAATTCGTTCTCCAACTTTTTAATCAGCACTTTAAAAAATCATAGATGGTCTCCAAAAACATGCAGCTTAAAATGGTGTAGAAGAAGGTCTCATTTTCATTTTCATTGAAAATTTCTATTTCGACAGAAGTTTTTAAGTGACAATTTGAGCCTTTTTAAATCTTTTCATCCGTCTGTGATGTTATAAAATTTCTGATTGAGAGAACTACTAAGCTTGAGACGAATAACATGGCATCGATCATAAAAACTTAGCTCAAAATAATTTTTTACTTATTCATAGACGTTATTCGTTCCAATAATTGCACTCTAATTTCATCACATAAGTGAATATGCTTTGTAATTGCACAACCAATGCATGGACTTTGCGTTTGTTGTGAAAGCATTGAAATGAGTGTGGAACAAACAAAACTACTGTTTTATGAAAACGTATTTTGAGTTGAGTTTAGCACTAAATTTCGAAATTTAATTCCACACACTATAACTCTTTATGTACACAACTTACGGCTGAAGTAGCATGTCTCATGTCTCTTTTGCATATCTAAACAGTAAAGACTATTCATTGAACATCATAGGGACCATTCAGAAAGTACTGACGCGAAACATGAAAAACCTCCGACTCCCTTCCATCCTCAATCCTCACCCATTCGTATACCAAAAATTTGTGGAGAAAATTTCGGAAATGTATAAACGTACGCTGTTTGTCTCAGACTCTCCTTCTTCCTATTGCGTATGAGAGGTAGGTTATTTGTGTATGGCCCCATTGCCCATATCATATATTATGAAGAACGCTGTAGAACAACGGTTATACGGTAATGAATTTACAAACAGATCCACTTGGCAGGATTTTTATTTTAAATCGTCGAATTACTTTATTTTATGCACAGAAACGAATAAGTTGATAAAATACATTCCGACTTTCCAGTCTTATTGTCTTAAAAACATTGTTACATAACGAAGTTTATTTAACGGTTGTAACATCTGGACTGTAAAATTTCGTATTCGGGCAAACTAAAATCTTCCATGTAGATGAGTAAATCAATTTTACCTTTTTCCTCCGCATAATAAACGCAAGTGAAACTAACAAGTATTTAGTGAAGGAATCAAACACTTTTGCTAAAGTGTACATAAATCTCATAACAAACTGGCGAAGGTCGAAATTTACACACAGGTTAATTAAAACCATAAATTCTTTTAATGATTTTGGGTATAACATTCGTGTGTTTTACACAATTTTGCTCTATGTGTTGTGTATATACTGCATATATTTACGTTTCCACACCGACTTATATTAATAGAAAAGCGAATTATAATGTGTAATAAATATCGGGAAAACAGTATACATTTTGGTCGTTTCAGCATTTCACAGGTAAATATGTGGTGAACCGTCGGGATGATGGTTGTGACGGTAAAATTTTCAGTTTCAGCTGAGTTTCAATGTAATTCTTAACTTTTTCCAATCAAATCATGTGACACAAGTTTTTATGAACTCTGTTATTGCGGCCAAAATCAGCGTAAAGTGATGCTTGGGGCGACAGTATTAAACAGTAGGTATAATACTTTTGATCTTCTTCTCTATCTTTCTAAGTAATATGCAATTGTGTGAGGGTGTAACAACAAGGTTTGCGAATGAAGCGAATGAACGGTAAATATGAGCGAATAAACGGTAAATACAAGCGAATGAACGGTAAATATGAGTGAATGAACGTAAAAAGTGAATGAAGTAAACGACAGGAAAATATGAGCTAATGGCATTCGAATGCAAATGTTTATTTATAGTTCCAACGGACAGACCGAAGTCCTATTATAAACTGAACTTTAAAATATAACTAGAAACTGATACAATAAAATATAAAAGATTGAGAAAAAATTAAGAAATAATAAATGAAAAAGTATGGACATGATCAAAAAATTCTAAAACGGGTACTGTCCCTTAACCATTGACTTATATTCGTTATCAGTGGAATTAAAAATTTTGTTGAGCCGAAAAAAGACGTTGTGGTGCTGCATTCGATATATCGGTGAGTTAAGCTCTATGTTCGACGATGGTGTAGAAAGGTGGATTTTCTGCTGTTGCTTCCCCCTCGAATGGTGCAATGTCTATAGGACCCAGGACCCATAGATATTTACGTCTGTTATGATATATACGCATCATGTGTTGTGTAAAAAAATCAGAAAACTTTCCTGGATGCATATCCCACTAAATTAGTGAGTTAGGAACTAAATTGCATACAATTTTTGAAAGTTGAAGGAAAACTATTAAAAATTTCGTAAAATTAATAATCGATATCACGAACTCAAAAAAATACTTTGAAAAATTCTCTTTCTCTTTCACACCGTTGGCTTCCAGATTAGTTTAAAATGATCTAGAGGAAAACCAGTATGCAAAAGCTGAAATTGACCGACGACGAAGTTGTCAATGCTATTAAAACGTGTAATTATGTAATTTGCACTAATCAGAGTAATTCAAAACACTTTTATTTGGAAGAAAGTGTTGAACTATTGTGAATTAAAGTTAAAGTTAATGTTATCAACTTCATAACGTTCATTAATCCAGTCGTACCAATCCTTATATTCTTATATAGAGTCAATGATGAATGAATAAAATTTACTCTTTGTTACACATTGGAACAGTTCGTTTCTATTTCACTGTTGGTGTATAAGTTTGGATCCCAATATTACTACAGGTTATGGGTTGTTGGTAAATTATTATTGGAAGAAAGAGTACATAGTTGAACGGAATAAGTGTTCGAAGACGTGTAAATAACATAATTATTCGTCAGTGTAAAGTTTCGGTTATATAACGACTTTGTGTGTAATGGCGTCCCACCCGCAAGTCATACCCGCCATTGCTCGGCTCATTGGTCGAGAAAATTATTGTACATGGCAATTTGCAGTGCAAGCTTATATGGAACATGAAGGTCTATGGAAAAGCATTGTTGGTACAGGTGACAATGTAGAAGTGGATGCTGAAAAACTACTAAAAGCAAAATCGAAAATAGTTTTGCTTGTCGATCCCATCAATTTTGTTCATTTACAAGGTTGTCAAACTGCCATGGAAATGTGGAACAATCTTAAGAAAGCATTCACCGATTCGGGTTTGACACGTCGTGTTAGTTTGATTCGTACGCTAACATCTACGAGATTGGTTGATTGTGTTCATGTTGAAGAATACGTACAAATTCTCATGAACACGGCTCATAAGCTACGCAGCATAAATTGTGAAGTTGGAGATGAATGGCTCGCTACATTTATGTTGGCTGGATTACCAGAGAAATATCAACCAATGATAATGGCGCTCGAAAATTCCGGTATCCAGATCACAGCCGATTTCATCAAAACAAAATTGTTGCAGGACATCATGTCAGGTGAGCAAGATTCATCCATTTCATCGAAAGCATTTTATTTGGCGAAGGCGAAATATCACAAAAAAGGAGCGAAACATCAAGAGCCATCTAGCAGTCAAAGTCGTATTCAATGTTTTTCATGCCACCAATATGGACACAAGTCTTTTAAATGTCCTGAAAAGAAGAAGAAGAATGATGTTTCATCGCAGAATGTAAACAAAACCAAATCAGGAGCTTTTGTTGTTTCATCGGAAGCCTTGTGTGAAACCGAATGGTTTTTGGACTCAGCCACATCTTATCACATGTCACCAAGAGCGGACTGGATGCAATTTCAATCTACTAAACCGATTGATCACATTGTTGCAGCAAATAATGCCAAATTAGACGTAAAGTCAGCCGGTGTTGTGCAAGTGAAGGTTTCGACGAAGGGCATTGACTCTGAAATTTCCATCAGCAATGTTTTGTATGTTCCGGATCTTTCATCGAACTTATTGTCAGTATCTCAATTGTGCCAGAAGGATCACACGGTTGTCTTCAAGAACGATGGCTGTCAAATTTTCGATAGTGAAATGGATTTAGTAGCAACTGGCCGGCATGTCAACAATATGTTTTTGCTGAACACTGTTAATGATCGTTGTTTTTTAACTGGCAAGGAGAATGAAGCTTTGTTATGGCATCGTCGTTTGGGCCATTTGAATCATCAGGATTTGTGCAAGGTGAAGACAATGGCAGAAGGCATCAATTTTCGTTCCACATCGTCCGTGGAACCGTGTATCGATTGTTTAAAAGGCAAACAATCGCGTTTTCCATTCCCAAAACGTGGCACCAGAGCAACGAAATTATTGGAATTGGTGCATTCGGATCTTTGTGGTCCCATGGAACATTTGTCGTTGGGTGGAGCTTGCTATTTTATCACATTTATCGACGATTTTTCGAGGAAAGTTTTTGTGTATTTTTTATCGTCGAAGACTGGTGTGTTGGAAGTTTTTCAAAGATTTAAATCGATGGTGGAAAATCAAACATCATGCAACATACAACAAATTCAACCTTGTTCATCGAAAATAGTGGAGGACACGAGTGGAAACACGATCAAGATATTGAGAACTGACAACGGTGGCGAATATGTTAATCGGACATTTGAAAACTATCTCAACAGTTGTGGCATTCGTTTTCAAACCACTTGTCCGAACACACCTCAGCAAAATGGATTATCCGAACGCATGAATCGAACGCTTGTGGAGAAGGCGCGCTGTATGCTTTTTGGTGCCAATTTAGACAAAAGTTTTTGGGCCGAAGCAATATCAACAGCGGCATATTTGACGAATCGTTCACCGAATCGTAATTTGGAAATGAAAACACCAGAAGAGGTTTGGACAGGAAAAGTGCCGAATCTAAGTCATTTGAAGGTGTTTGGGTGCAAGGCAATGGTGCACGTGCCTAAGAAAAATCGCAAGAAATTGGATGCGAAGTCAGAAGAATTCATTTTCGTTGGTTACTGCGAAGAAACGAAAGGTTTTCGTTTGGTTCATCCGACAACAAAGAAGTTCAACAAAAGTCGCGACGTTGTTTTCTTGGAGAGTCAGGTGATTGGTAACACAATGAATTCACAAATTTCTGTTACAGATGAGACGGAACAATTAGTTTTACCGTTTGACGATGAAAATACAGAAATTTTTGTAGCAGATCAGTCAGCCTCTGGTTGGAATCATTCGTTGGATGACGATTTGATTGATTTGACTGATAATGAAAATGTGATTGGTATCGATGGTCCATCAGTTCAAGTAAATGCTCCATTGGTTGATGTTGTGCTGCGGCGAACCGAACGTCCACCTAAACCGAAAACTTGGCCTGATTTTGTCACATATTCAGTTCGAGCGATGGTTTGCGATGATCCACAAACTGTTGCTGAAGCGTTATCACGTGAAGATGGTCACCATTGGAAAAAAGCAATTTTGGACGAATACAATTCGCTATTGGTGAACAATACATGGGAGTTGGTGGATTTACCCGACAATCGTAAAGCCATTCCGTGTAAATGGGTCTTCAAGACGAAAAGAGATGGAGATGGAGCAATTGAAAGGCACAAAGCTCGACTTGTCATCAAAGGTTTTGCGCAACGTGAAGGCATTGACTACGAAGAAACTTTTTCACCTGTCGTACGATACAATTCACTTCGTTATTTGTTATCGTTGGCAGCTGAATTCGATTTGGACATTGAGCAATTGGATGCTGTTTCGGCATTTTTACAAGGCGACATCGAAGAAGAAATTTTCATGGTTCAGCCGAAGGAATTCGCTAAAAATTCCAAAGTTTGTCGACTGAACAAGGCAATTTATGGTTTGAAGCAGGCCAGCCGTCAATGGAACAAAAAGTTGGATCAAGCCCTACAGGAAATTGGTTTCCGTCAATCGTCATTGGACCCGTGTATTTATTTTCGAATCAATGGTCGGAAGCGTACGTACATAGCAATTTATGTCGACGATTCAATGGTTTTCTCCAACGACACCGAATTGAAAGAATTGTTAAAGGTAGAGCTGTTTCGACGTTTCGATATGAAATATTTGGGTGAAGCGAAGTTTTGTCTTGGGCTACGTATCACTCGTGATCGGAAGAATGGCATTATTTACTTGGATCAACGCCGTCATATCATGGACTTATTACAAAAATTCAACATGTCCGAATGCAATTCGACATTGCTTCCTGCCGATGCGAATCAAAAATTATCAACCGATATGTGCCCGAAAACTTCAACTGAGATGGAGATGATGTCAAAAATTCCGTATCAAGAAGCAGTTGGAAGTTTACTTTACATTTCGCAAGGTTCTCGGCCGGATATCACGTATGCAGTTCATTCCGTAAGTCGTTTTAATCAAAATCCTGGTAAAAGTCATTGGGAAGCTGTTAAGCGTATCATGCGCTATCTAAAAGGAACGATTGAAGCCAAGCTCACATTTTCGAAATCATCCGAGTCAAACATTTGTGCATATTGTGATGCAGACTGGGCTGCTGATGTTGATGAGCGACGCTCATGTACTGGTTACGCATTCATCAAACAAGGTGGTGCAATCTCTTGGAACAGTAAGCGTCAGCCAACTATTGCTTTATCATCCGCTGAAGCCGAATATATGTCACTGTCGGCATGTACACAAGAGGCACTCTGGTTTCGGCAATTAGTATTGGATTTGGATTCGAATATCGACAATGGGCTACAGATTCATTGCGACAACAAAAGTGCAATCGATTTGTCAAATTCAAATGGGTACAAAGCTCGTACGAAACATATCGACATTCGTCATCATTTCATTCGACAATCGATTCAGGACAAATTGGTACGTGTGGATCATGTATCAACGGATGTGATGTTAGCCGATATTTTTACCAAACCATTAACGAAGGAAAAGCATTGGCATTGTGCCAAAGGATTGGGTATGAAATTTTGAATTTTTATTTTTGGATTTCTTTTTATTATTTTCGTTTCTTGAATTGATTTTTTGTTTTATGAATTCGTTAACATTAAGTGGGAGTGTTGAACTATTGTGAATTAAAGTTAAAGTTAATGTTATCAACTTCATAACGTTCATTAATCCAGTCGTACCAATCCTTATATTCTTATATAGAGTCAATGATGAATGAATAAAATTTACTCTTTGTTACACATTGGAACAGTTCGTTTCTATTTCACTGTTGGTGTATAAGTTTGGATCCCAATATTACTACAGAAAGAAAATATTAATTAAACATGAGGTCCCCTAATAAATGACACAGACGAGTAAATTCGTACCATAAAAAAAGAGTGGAACTTCTGTTCATTTCTACTTGGTATA
Source organism: Bradysia coprophila (assembly GCF_014529535.1). Lineage (NCBI taxonomy): Eukaryota > Metazoa > Arthropoda > Insecta > Diptera > Sciaridae > Bradysia > Bradysia coprophila. The sequence goes on along the minus strand of NW_023503293.1, from coordinate 3,264,261 downwards.
TACTTAAACACATAACTTGCAGGTGTTACCACCATAAAATACCTATATACATATATACGCAACCGACGTGGTTTGCATACAGTAAATCCCTTGACACATATAAAAAAATGTATTTCATAAAGAAGGACTGTTCTTTCGCTAACACATCACTGGGAAAAAACTTATTTTACATTTTTATTTTTCCTAACAAAATCATACATTTTAATAGAAATTTGAATAATTGTCATGTGTTGTGTGTTAGCATTCCTCTATTTTGAATGTGGAGTGTATTGAGTTATGAAAATTTTCGCTTGAACGTTTTATTGTTAACATTACCAATGGAGTCGAAACTTATAAACAAGAAAAAGGTAATGCTAACATGGGCTTTATTGCGATTTTTTGTTGTGTAACTTTGGGAGAAAATGTCGGAAAGTCGTTTAGTATCCATAATTGTTGTGTTTTCTCGGCAGTAATTGTTTCTTCGATGAATCAGAACGTGAACATTTTTACAACTTCAGCTTTATTTACTTTTCTATCGGTTGTTTTCATTTGGGAAACGTTCATGAATGGAAAGAAATGCAATATTTTTTTTGATCGAAAAAGCCCTAAAAACCTGTCGTTTGGTTCTTTTTTTATTTAAATTGAAATTTTGTGTTTACGACGACAACGTGCTTTGATTTTACAAGTTATGTTCGTGTTTGTTAGCCATTAGAATTGGCAAGACGTTTTTAACGGTGCGCCTAACACTACATCGCTGTCGTTTTCTTTATTATTTGATTTTTCGTCAAAGTCGAGGGGTCAACCACTTGGAAAAGTCGCAAAAAAGATGCACGCGGAAAAGAGAACTCTAATGTTAGTGGAACTAACTCTCAGACAAGTACAAATAATGAACATTGCAAGTATTGAGTATCGGTCAAAGCTATTTGGACCACTTGTCGGCATGCTCTTCTTCAAATATACTAAAATGACTTTTGTAAGTTCAATGAAGAAGAGAGTCGGACAATGTTGCTGTGGTAATACCAACCAGTCATTCCTCAAAATGCATTTGCTTTTGAACTTTGTAAAGAATCATACCAATCCAACGTACCCGCTTTTAATGAATTAACTTTATTTCTATGGGAAGGTATACATACTTCGAGTACGATATACGTCGAGATACGACAGAAATTCAGTTTATTATCTCAACTATCGTCGTTAAAACGAACGCTTACATGTATAAATGACTTTAACTTACAGTCCACGACATCTCAAAAGTCTCATATCTTATGATTTCCACGGTTTTAATGAATTCCACACATTCCACACAGCTCACACTCTGTATCAGTATGATCCGCTGTGGTTGCCAAGGTTGTATATTATTAGGAGGTTGCGCCAACAGCCTTTTTTCGTGGTGACAATAAATCAAAAAAAAAAAATGGTCGCTAGTGTGTTGTGTTTTGAGTAAGTTGAATTCTTCGTTGTGACATTAACGCAAAAAAGAAGTGACAGCTGCGAAGAATTCACCTATATACAAACTAGGTCCCACCTGTTGGGTGGGTCATATCCCTTGACTGTTTGTCTGAGCTTCTCAATAGTATTTTTATTGTCAATGATTTATTTCAATGAAATGTAATTTTGTATGTTGATGGCCACAAAAACGCATTTAGAAGAAGAACTACTAGAACGGTCCAATAAATCTCTTATTGATGATTTAATTCTGTTTAGTTTCACTGAAAATCTTCGAAACTTTGTATATGAAATGCCCCGGTAAAAAATTACGTATGTTTTCAATCAAATTAGAACTCGTCTGAATTGCGGCCCTCAAGAAACATAACAAGAAAAATACTATTGCAATAGATACAACAATTCTGTTAGCAACATCAGCATGTTCGTTAGACCAACATAATCTATCTTAGAACCTAACCTCAGGAATTAATTCCATTCTCCACAAAACATTTTTTTAAATCGGTTGAGAACACTCCCAGATGGTTGAACCGATGCCACCCATTTTCGAACTTGACCTGGGGATGTCAATACTTCGTCGAATAAAAAAAAGTTTTTGAAAATCGGTTGAAGTTTGCTCCAGTTATCGTGTTAACAAAGAGCAGAAAAGGCTTCTTTCGATAACTACCACCAGATGGTTGAACCGTTACCTCCCATGTTCGAACTTGACCTGAGGATTTCAATACTTCGTCGAATAAAAAAAAGTTTTTGAAAATCTCTTGAACTTTACTCCAGTTGTCGTGTTAACAAAGAGCAGAAAACTACTATTTTATTTTTTATTTTATTTTTATCGTTTACCGACCAACTAACAGGTCGAGGCCCAATGACAAGTCAGTCCAGATGGTTGAACCGATACCGCCAATTTTCGAACTTGACCTGAGGATTTCAATACTTCGTCGAATAAAAAAAAGTTTTTGGAAATTCGCTTGAGATTTACTCAAGTTATCGTGTTAACAAAGTGCAGAAAAGGCTTCTTTCGAGACCTACCACCAGATGGTTGAACCGATACCACCCATGTGTTGAGATTTACTCAAGTTATCGTGTTAACAAAGGGCACAAAATTTTAACATTTAACGTTTTTTCATCACATTTCAATACATTTTTAATCATAGTGAACGTGTTATGAACGGTGTATTTGTTTTTGTAAAACCCATGACTTACAGTCAAGGGAATAATACCACAGTTGCAGTCATTTCTTTTTCTCGTTTACTGTGACATTGAATCGTGCAACCATCTAATTAAAAATCTAGGTCGATGCGGTAATTTATTTGGGTTCATTAGGCGTCACACGACAATCCTAAAGGTTTATTCCGAGGCTCAAGCATTATATTCGTTGACATCCAAATAGCCGCAATGACTGCCAAATACGCCTTCTGGTCTTATAGTATACTTCTGGCATCCCATACATTCATACAAAATCAAATGACCTGTTATTCGATGCAGTCGATTGAATCGAGTGGCATACAAAGCAAAAGTCAATGACTAATATAACACCTATCCATCATGGCATATTCGACTAGAAAGAGTTGCATCTGAGTAAATGAGTTGCACGTCGACCATTGGACCAACAGATTGATCATAAACTCTTCTTCATTTCAAACTTATAATATTCCAATTTTTATTTGAACAAGAAAAATGGGTTTAAGGGTTTAAGCAATTATCGAGCTTGTAGCTGTTAATTGCTTGGATTACACACAGCTTGGGTAACTGGATTCAGAATGGAAGTGAGATCATCAAAAGTGTCTGCAGTAAAAACACGATCTGGATTCCCACCAGCAATATCGAGCAATTCTGTTTGCAATTGTGGATTGGATTGCACTTGAGAACCCACTCCGACGGCAAAGGTACGAATACCTTGCGCATTGGCTGCATCTGCCGCTGCTTTAGTCCATTGAGGATTGTTCGATAGACCATCTGTAATAACCACCAAGTTTTTCGTCACTGGTCGAGTAGAAGACGTAAATTCATCTGTAGCAGAAATAATGCCCAAGTCTGTGTTGGTTGTATAACCCATGTACGTAGCATTCAAAATTCGCCCGTATACTTCCTGGTCAGACAATGTGTTTTCCAGCGGCACCACTATCTGGACGCTTTGTGAATACATTGTGAATCCAAAAGAACTTGCGTCTGGATTTCCCTGGAATGCTCTTGCTATGTCGTAGGTGAATAATTTTTCTTTTTTGTAGTTATCTACACCAATACTGCCCGACGAATCAATTAAAACAATAACGTCATTATCGTATTCGCACTCTTCCACTGGTGTAGGATTAGTCGGATAATCCTGAGAAGTAGAATGAGGAGCTTGGGTGGTGGTTGTAGTTGTTGGGCTTACAGTTACTGGCACCTAAAAATTAATAATTGTTTGGATTACTTTCATTATATTGATAGTTGGTACATTATACTTGCCTCACAGATGTATCTATATTCATTCGCAATTTTATCGATTTTTGTTCCTACAACGTTTCCAGTCACTGTTATGACTACATTCTCGCCAGCACCATGTGGCCGGTCGTATTTTCCGTTAACCCAAAAGTTTCTGGCTGAATTGTTCGAATTGAAAGCAAAATAAGAAATAAATAACGAAATTTGTTGTCGTATTTGTCAAGATACGTACTGCATCCATTGCATTGGAAATTAGCTGAAAGTTGGCCCCGAACGAAATTCCATTCTGCTGCATCGTCAATTCGAGAAGTATATGCAGTCCCGAATTTTTCCTGACATTTTAGGTAAATTTTGCCACTTGGTTCCTATCGAAACGGAAGAACAAAATTTTTGTAAAACTTGTGTAAATCAGTTTTTCTTCACTTTAAATTGACTTACGGTATAAGCAGGAAGACTAGCCCAATAATCTTTTCCGTTGAATTGCCCGACATATTTAAACTCTGAAACGTTAATTGCAATTTTTGTTAGTTACCTTCATTCAATTTATAGATTTTGCCATTTATAGCATGGTAAAATGCTGCAATCTTCACATGGCAAATTTGTAGCCTACATTTGGGCACAAAAATGTTACATTTTTGACGATAATATTGCCCTCGCATCCTTTTTGGAAAAAGTAAAAACATCGTTTGGTGCTGGAGAAAACTCAATAGTTCATGAAAATTGACACAAATTTTGAGTTTTCTCGGACCTAGGTTACATCAACCACACACCTTTCTATTTTTTATTCAAAGCTAACACATTTCAACACCAAACGATGTTTTTACTTTTTCCAAAAAAGATGCGAGGGCAATATTATCGTTAAAAATGTAATATTTTTGTGCCCAAATGTAGGCTACAAATTTGCAATGTGAAGATTGCTCTTAAAATGAAATCGTAGCCGCAGCCGACTTGCCGCTACTCATGCGTGCTACTGATAAATCTTTAATTTCTGCGTGTCAGTAGATGGACAATATAGTCATCAAATGGTTACTAGCTCGGTATATCATACAAATTCTGTTCGATGTTTACTTACCGGGTACGACTGCATCAGCGAACAAAACTAACGCCGACAATACTTGTAACAGAAACAGAATTTGTTTGGCCATCGCGTTGAAACAGGTATCGAATTCGTATTAGAACTTGGACTGCAAACAACAAGTTAAAGGAAAAATTGGTAAAATCATCATCCAAGCACATTACCATGCAACAATAGTACATTAACTACCAATGGGACAAATGATGAAAATGGCACTTCTTGTGTGAAATTCCCATCATTTGTTCCATTGTAGGTTTTCTCAAAAACTTGAGGTAAAGTGTAGACGCCGTGAAACTTTGCCTCACATATTTGAGTAAGTTAATGTAACCGACACACTCGTTTTATTTTTTAAATTAGATTTAATTAAACTTTGCTAAACAAAAATTAAAAAGTTTCTCAAATTTTTAAATTTTTTTAGATTGTTATAAATTTTAAGTTCTAAGTTTTATGAATTTTCTACACTTTCCTAATATATCAACATTTCAATTATCGCTTGAAAATTTAATTAATTACACTTTGAAATTTCTCTTACCCCTTAGTACACTGAGAAGAGAATAAATTTATTAAAATAAATAAATTGTGCTGCCTACTTACAGAAGGTTGCTAAAAACACAGCATATCGATCTATCACAGTTGACAATCTTAATTCTAACATTTTGTTGAGGTAATTTTTCGTCGTTATTTACATATTAAGCTAAGCTTACGTCAATTATAAACATGATTCGTTATTATGTGTATAGTCTTGATCAAAATTTCCTCCGACAAACTTTTCAGTCGCGTCTTGTCTAACTTAAACTCATCAAACAAATTAATTACACTTGCTCCGAATGATCCCCGGCTGCCGAACCACAATCCTCGGACTGACCATTTCCTTACTCCAAATGTGTTGGCGTATTTCTCTTCGTAGAAAGGAATGCATTTTTTGTATATTTCTTCTTTCTCCTTCTGTACTTCGTCATCCTGTTGAGGGTTACTCGTTTCATACCGTATTGTTGGGTCGATTATGTATGCATTTGGCAGTTTGGGGTGGATATCTCTTCAACTAACTGATGATTCCATTCTTTCAGCGGCTTTTATAGGAATCCATTTCGCTTAGAGCCTAGTCAATTGTTTCCCACACGAGCATCAAATATTTACTTTAAAATTCTTCAATAATACATCTCTTAAATAGGTAAATAGAACTGCACCTGTTCATACGTTTCACTTCTTCAATTAGGCAGTATAGCAGATCAATTGTGTAAATTATAACGAAAGCTACTTTAGAAATAGGCTTAATGGTTGCTCGGTGAAACTGACACATGCCGTCCACCTCAGTATAGTTAAAATATTTTGCTGACGATTACATCATGTTGCTCATAGAGGAAAGGAAATGGTTTTCTTTGTTATATTATTTGTTATCGATTTATTTTTTGCTACCGCTCTGGTGGGTTCGCCTTAACAATAGTTTTTTAATGCCCAATTATCTTAGGAAATGCGATGATCCACTGACGCGACATAGGGAGTTTCCTAGTATTGTAACAGGTTCACTGACACAACTCTTTGGCAAATAACCAAAAAGGTTCTTTTTGGTTATTTGCCAAAGAGTAAAGTTGGTATCAATGACTTGTAACACTTGTAACAGGTCTGCTTTTCCATTCCAGAAATAGTCCAAAAAATTACTACTTCTTCATCAGAAATTGCTTGCTTTCTGGATCATAATTTTATAATGTATGTAACTCTATGTAACTCAAATCTTTTTCGGGATCGTAAAATGTAGAATCTAAATTTTCATTTGTACAAGAACACGAGAACTACCGAATCAAAAAAACATGGATTTCAATTTTGTTTGGTTGGTAACGTTTTTCGCTTTGCATAAAATGTTTTACAAAATATAAAATGTAGAACAATCAGTCAATATAGATCGGATGTACGTTCTCTAAGTAATATGAGAATATGGTTACTGATCAAAAAATTATCACATGTCCATTTAATCTAGAAGTGAGTCACCCCTCGGTAGAGGTGTGCGCCGGGTGGCTTTTCTTCTATCGGCGTAACCGTCGGCGTTGGGTCTAAATGAAACCCTAGACCATTGCACTATTCAGAAGACTGTTAAGTAATAAACTAAAGAATCAATTTTTTTAGTTTGGAGAAATCGGCGCGAGGCAAATTACAAAGTTATAGAGTTTACGCCGATAATTTTTTGACTTTTTGAAGAAACTCTCGAAAATTGTCGGCGTATCCGTTATAACTTTTAACTTTACCTCGCGCCGATTTCTACAAACTAAAAAAAATGATTCTTTAGTTTATTACTTAAAAGTCTTCTGAAGAGTGCAATGGTCTAGGGTGTCATTTAGACCCAACGCCGACGGTTACGCCGATAGAAGAAAAACCACCCGGTGCACACCTCTACCCCTCGGGGATCGGTCATATTTCTTGTGTATAATCACAATATTGTGCACTGCATTGTGTGAAAGTATGATGGGTGAAGCTCCCGTCCTTGTCGTTGCCCAGATGTCCAAGACCGATCCAATGGAGAACTTTCAGGTCATCATTGAAAGCTATAGAGTTTTCAGAGAGGAAGCAAGTTCAGTCGAAGACTTATCACATTGGCGATCAGCTTAGGTAATTTTGATTTCAGAGTCTACAAAATCCTCAAGTGGATAATGAGGAAATCGCGATGATTGAAAACACGGAGTCGCTGGAGGACCTAGTCCTAGTGACAAAACCGACCAAGAAGAAGAAGAAAACTGAATCACCAGTCGAGAAGGGTGTTGCGTGGTCTATGATTCAAAATTTGTTTATCAATTTCCAAAACAGCGTTACATTCAAATCAAAAATTCATCATACTCTCGACGACCAGGAAGCAGCGAGGCACCGCTCGCTGTTGACCAATCTGTCATCGTATGTCGAAATGTGTGTGTGTCCCAAAGACCCTGACCGGGGCCTTCAAGCTTTACATTACTATCGCAAATGATTCCCACAATTCAAGCTCAGTATCGATTTGTATAACGTATTGATGGGTGGATATGCAGAAAAGGCCAATCTGCCCAAAGTGAAGGAAGTGCTGAACTTATTGAAGAAAGACAAAGTTAAGCGAAATTCACAATCGTATGCATTCGCATTCGAATGTATCGGACGTCTAGACGATAGCAAAGAGAATTTGAATTTGTTAAAGCAGTTGCACGGGGATGCGTCAGCGGATGTAATTTGTGTGCTTCATTCTAGAATCTACCCCCACTAATCCACTGGTTTATTTTCACTATCTACTAGGGTCTCTCATTAAATGACGTAATGAATCTGAGTACATTCACCGACGATGAGCGAGAAATTGTGCTAGATGTTATTCAGAAATTAGATCCAGCATTTCATCCGGTCTATACGCCGCCCGTATTAGCGTACAAAAATTGTCTGTTGGATACGATGAACCAAAACATTCAGTCCATCGACGACAAGGAATTACCGGTATGTAATGATCAATTACGATTACGAGATATTGAATGAAAATAGTATGTTGTGTTACAAGTATTGTAATGTTGATTTTTTCAGCACTAGACCCAAGTTTTCCTTACGAGCGTAGCGAGTAAGGAAAATTGGGTCGTGTGCTGAAAAAATCTCATTACAATACGTGTAACACATCATGCTTTGTGCCAACCGAGAATTGAAATAGACAAGAGCACAAAAAACCATAATTTTCATTGTAAACAATCACTCTTCAAATTTGATCGATCACATTGCTTGGCATTTTCTCAAACGAATGCTGTAACAACTCATACAAATTCCATATCAACACTGCTTTGAGTGTTGTAATATCACATCAAACGGGTGATGAAATAAGTCACTTTACAACACTAAAATGAGTGCTGAAAAGAGTCGTATTTCAATTCTCGGTGACACAAACGCAATTTTACGGTCGCAGAATATCAACGGATGTTCGAAGAACAACTTCGAATTGAACGAACGGGCACGATTAACATAAAAAGTATTGCCTTCACGAAATTCTGTTGGAAAGAGTTGGGGATATATTGTCGATCGACAAATTGTGACGATCATCGACAAAAAGTGAAGAATCTACAAGAAAAACCAACAATTAAACATCAGTCGATTGTCGACTTCGTCAAATTTTTACGACTTTCAAAATCACACACGAGTATCCTTAACTTAAAGTCAACGTCAAGACAGGGATCTGAACTTTGTCACCTCTCTCGGAGTTTTTTTAGAAATCCAACTATTTTTTTTTTAGATTTTTCACAATTTTTTAGTGATCAGCATAAATCTTTATGTACCGCGTACCGCTCACACCGATTATTTGCAACTTAAACTGCAAATTAATACGCACTCGATAAAATTATTCAATCCAATTAAACGTTTTAGTAGTGTTAAAAGTGTTGACTACACAAACCCAATTTAACATTAATTGAAGCAATTTGCGAACTAAATTAACAAAATTAGACAACACAAAATAGAAACCAAAAAAAGCAAAATAAAATTCTATAACATTTCGATTGCTACAAATATATTCGAATTTGAAGCATTTGTTAAAATGGACCGTGTTTGTGGTTCAGTGCGGCGATTATAGTTAACGAGAAAGCCTATTGATTGATGTCATTACTTTTGTTGATTAATGCAGTATTGTGGGACGTTGGACTAAAGAAATTGATGTTATTTGTTAGATAAATTATATGAAATTAGCAACATATCACGCACGCAGGTATACACAGACCAAAAAAAAAAAATTCGATTAGATGAGGTTTAGGTTTTATGTATACGTATAGCCATGGAACTCCTTCTGGAAATGTAAGTATTTGCTGTGAAGGCATAGTGAAAGACAAGGAAAATATAAAAAAATATCTTAAATTTATATACATCCGAAATCAATACAATACCGCCCTAATGATATATCAACAATATAAACAACCAATTTATCCACCTTCAAAATCTGTTACAAACAATATTTCTCATCTAAAACCGACATAGCACACATAACAGATACACATTATATTATACAAATACATCCATATAATAAATGAAAAAGTAACGAAGAAAAATATAGATTTTCTATCGAAAAGGTGTTTTTGCAATTGCCGACCAAAGTACGACAGATTCTGATGTTGGTAGCAATGTTGGAAAATGGCGTTTTGCATAATTTTTCGCAGTTGTATCAAAATGAATGACGCTTGGGTTAGTTACGTCCAATGTTTCCGAATAATTTGTTTTCAATTAGCGTAGTGATCAAACAAGTGAAGTCATTCAACGTGTTGTAAGCTTGTGTAGATCACGCATACGGCTTTTCTATTACATACGAAGGAAAGGTGTGTTGTTTCCATACAAAATAAGTCACTGATAACGAATTTCTATGTGACAAGTGGGTTGGCCTGTAGAGGCGCCACATTTTTTTCATAGTACTTCATTCTCTGCGGCTTTTTTTAATGTGACTTCATATTGGTTCACATGAAAATAAGCGCAGTGACAGCAGTATTTTTATGACAGAATGTTCTAAAATATGAGAAAACTTTTACATTTCTTCTTAGTTTCTAAACATAATTCTCCTATATGATGTGGTAAATTGTATAAAAAGTGGTCTGTCAGTCGAACATCATAATACGCATGACCTTTCACAGTTTAAACCCTTGGTGTTGAAGCAGTGCCATCTCTTAGAGTGTTATTTTTCATTATTTCAGTTACTATACAAATAATGTCGATTAATAGTAGGTTACAGTGCACCCTGCGAAAATGATTCATTACATGGGGGAACAATTTTGAGATACGAGCAACTCACAATTGTGTGTTTAAGCGCCAAGGTTTGAAAACTGTTATTTTGACAAGGGTAGAGTTTGCATATCCGAGCCGAAGGCGAGGTATGTAACTACCCGCGTCAAAATAACAGTTTTCAAATCGAGGCTCTTAAACATACACGCGTGAGTTGCGAGTTTCAAAATTGTTCCACCATGTAATGAATCATTGCAGCAGGGTGCACTGTATTCTATTTTATTGCTTGCCCATGCGAAAATTGATTCTTACATATCAATTTCTATAAATAGCAACAAAAGCTGATTTAAATACAACTATCTCCGTAGACAAAATCAACAAAACAAATAGAAATTTTTTCGGCACTATAAAACCAGTACACAGCCGAAATCGGCTCATACTTCTTCATAAAAATATCCCGAAAATATTGGTATTGGTACAGCAGTATTGGTACTGCTGCACCAATACCAATATTTTCCGTACCGAAAGTGATCGAAGTGATCACACCATAGCAGGTGCCATATTGTCATTGAATTGTTATTCCGTTCCATGATGTTCCATGTCCAAGTGTTTTCGAATTGAAGTGAAAAATACGTTGTGTTCATAACAAACATTGAAATTATTGCTAGAACAAATATGGCTGACGCTTTCAGTTTTGTGATTTTTCTTTTTAAGAATTGAAATTCTTTTGCCACACTGAACTCTCGCCACTGCAAAATAATTGTCCAAAAACACAAAACATCAATAATTATTCCCGTTTTCATGTTAGAGAGCATAAAATATTTCAGATGACGCATTCACCTTCATATGGCTGCACCCCACGAAAACTGATTTTACATGAATGACTCGAGCACCCCGCGAAAATAGAGATTTCCTGACGAAAGTGTCACGCAAATATCCCTCATGTAATCGACCATTTTCGCAGGGGCCAAATTGATATGTAAGAATCAATTTTCGCATGGGGCAAGCAATAAATTTGTATTAGCGCGTAACGGAAATAAATTGAGCTCACACGAAGTACAAAACGTGGTTAGAAAGTGCAGCGGAATAAAATGGAAGTAGCAAGAGACACGAAAATCACATAGAAAGTGCTACCACCTGCTTACAGCAAAAAATGGGTTTGTCGTTTCGCAACATGTAGAACACGTCCTAATTAGTGCTACAATAGTCGACTTTATAGAACATGATGCACAAAATACTACTCGCTTAGTAATTCACACAAAATTTTCTTCGTCTCTGTGCAAAAGATATTTCTTCTTCGTTTTCTGTTTTTTTTTCTTCTTCTTCCTGTGGCGCGGTGAAAGTATGTGAAAACAATTGAAATATTTTGTTATTGGGAATAACAAGGTAATTTCCAACACGTCTTCACTGATACGATACAGTATGGCTGATACAAAGGATTTTTGAATAGAAAAAGGTGAATATTTGATATGCAATAAGAACAATATTATTGAAAATTGTCTGTGTGTATTTTTCAAGAAACACGAAACAGCTTTTGGTACAGGTGGGAAATATAATCGAAATTTGAGATACAGCAGATTACGATTACGAATCGTAATTTAGGGAAGATGTATTATGAATTTCGATTAAGGATTTTAGATTGAATGACGTAAGATGTGTACGGTATTAGAACATTTTCTTAACGAATCTGGCGAAATGTGCTTCTACAATAAAGACCTCAGTTAATATGAATAGAGTTCCAATGAAACACCGTTATTGACTTATATTGATTATATCAGCCTATGTACAAATAATTAAGTGGTAAATGAAAAAAACAAGAAATGAAGGCATTACTCGGAAATGCTTTCTCAGAAAGTGTCATCGTTTTACCCTTCGCTTGTAGAACTCTTTTTAAAAACTGTGACCCTTACACACTAAGACTAAATCTATTATCTTTTTAGACGCGAGTACATGTTTTTCGTACTTCTGTGACCTTAACTTCTAGCAGGGATGGCATTAAGCTCATCACGTTGTAATCGATTGAAATTTCTTATCATAGAAAATTCATTCCTAAGAAATTGGGCAACAGCAGAGAGTTGAAGGAAAATATTATTTGAGAGAGAAGATCTTTTCGACACGGCTACTCATCTGTTATCCACATTATCATATATCAAGGACAACATATAGAAGAAAAAGTAAGTCTAAGGTGGAAACGATGAGACCGTATTGTAGTGAAGCCATAAGCTTTTTCAATGCACTAAGCAAAATGATTGCCTTCAAAACTTGTGAGCCAAGATCGAGGGTTTTCCTTCAACAAAGACTTAGCATGGCCATTCAACGTGGCAACGCAGCTGCGGTAATGGAAATTTTTAGTACTGATGACAAAATGGAGGAGATTTTTTATTTGTTATGAAGATGAGAATAGTTTGAAATTGACAAATATGTACGAATGCTGTTAATAAATGAATTTTTTATCAGTCTAAAAGAACTTAACGAGATAATCTCATGTTAAGTGGTCCTAGTCGAAAATCACCTGTCATAACTCATTTTGTAACATTTCATCGTTTCATAGCACCTCAAAACTCACACATAGCCCGGTATACATAACTCTGCACAGGGGAAAATTTCCTTGTTTTTTAATTTGAGTTCAGGCGTAGGAAGCGTCACCTTAAGCTATAATAATTGTTTTGGAAGCGGTTAAAATGCGAGCTATTAAATCAAAATAATTGAAATAAATTCGACTGGAAAGTTCCTCCAAAATTCACATTAAAATTAGACTTCATTCTCAAATACCCAGAAAGTTATGCAATTGCAGTTTCATTATTAATTTAACCAATTTTCGTATAAATGCTGTTTACCAATAATCGTGACCATTTTACCGATATTACGTCATTTAGCTTTATTCAGAATAGAACTCTGCTGTATTGAATAAACTTTTCTGTTTTGTTACTTTTGTTGAAGAAGTTTTTGAACATTTTATAACTAACTAAAATGCAATTTTAATGGTATTATAGAGCTTGTACGATTTTAAATCGAGAAAATGGTCTTGCTATTTAACGGAAAACATTTTAGTTTCTTCCATTTTCGACATTTTTAATGTCGTAAGCTAAACTCAATTTTGAACGGAAACTATTCGCGTGCTTATTTTATCCTAATACGAACAGCCATAACAGAAATGTTATTTTTTGTCGTCTAAAGTAGGAAACGCAGAGCGTGCGAAAAAAGGCAAATAGATTTGTGAGGCAAAAAGTTTAAAAAAGTAGCGAACGTTTGTTAAAAGTTATGTGGAATCCGATTATTTCGATGGTGAAAGTTATTATGTGAAGATGAGGTTATCAGAATCTCAGTTTTGCAATCAAATTTTGAACCTTTCTTCAACGTGGATGTGTTGTTGTCGGTTCTATTTCTGAAGTAATTCTACTTTCGACTATACGAGAATTCAGTTTTCTCTTTTTTTATTTCCACTTTTTTAGTTTATTTTCATTTGCTTATTGTTTGTTTTTTTAATTAAAATAAAATTATAAATATTGAAGTTAGGCGCTTTCAAGAAACCTCTATGGATATTCAAAGTGTTTGCTCTGAAGTTTTAAGAGGTATTAATTCGGATTGCACCTGTGCATGCTTAGTTTCTTGTATGTTAAAAATTTACATTCACGAAACATACTTGACCGAAATAGTTGTAATAGTGCCACGACATTAATCATTCAGTTAGGAGGACGACAAAAATAATTTTTAATAAATTTGTTGTTTGGTTGTCCTTAGAGGTGTGCACCGCCGATTTTACGCCGGCGCGCCGCCGATTTTTGGCTCACGCCGACAAACGCCGCCGCCGAGAAAAATCGACCAACGCCGCCGGCGCCGCCGATTCCTTTTTCGTCGCGCCGAAATATTACATATTAATCAATTTTTTACAAAAATATTCCTTTTATATGCTCCGTACAAACGACACTAGGCAATGTCTTGAAGACATAAAATTCCTCTTTCTGTTTAAAGATTTGTCGATTAGTTGTCCTTTCAAAAATTTAAGATTTCAGATAGGTTTTCAGGCCATGTCAGAAACTCTATTTGGTTATTAAACAATGAAATTTCTAGGTTCTAGTTCAAATCTGAAGCTTCAAAATAACGTGATAAAATAACAACTAGATCAATGATTTAATAATTTTATGTCATTGAACTAGATATAATCTCTACCAAACATTTTGTAAATTCCACTAAATAATTTTGAATTTTGAGTTGTACCACCATTATTTATATACCCCTCGATATATACGTTTCGAAGGTATACACATTGGAGAAAAACACAAACGTTTTTAATGAAATTATCTGGCACTAGATATCAACCACTCTCACTCGAAGGAATTTTTAGAAATGTTGATACAGCGCAATAATCGATTAACACTAAAAATTGAATTGAATTTTCGTAAGACTTAGTGACATATTTCTGGCCAATCCATTCTTCAAATCGATTTTTCACCGTGGAGAATAGAGAAAAATGTAGATCTTGACGTCTAGCATATTTTTCTGTTTCTGTACAAAAATGTCCTATTATGGCCTCACAATGAAAACCCGATTTAAAGAATGTTTTGCAAGCCTTTGTGGTACAAATCTTTCATTAGTCGGTATCGAGACTTTGACCCTTCCAGGTCTTAGGCGCCTTTTAAGAAAGTCAATTAAAAATCCTGTAAACGTTTCGAGTTTCCATTGTACGTCAAACATTAGTTAATTAACTAAAAAGTATTTCCAATTTCCCCGACATTTTTAATGAATTGATATTAGATTAGAAAAAAACTAAAATTTAAATTTTAAGAATAAATATTAAAGATTTCGGCGCGCCGAAAACGCCGCCGCCGCCTACTCTAATTTCCTTTCGGCGCACCGCCGCCGACTTCTCAACACTCGGCGCACCGCCGCCGACGTTTTCAAAGCCGGCGCACACCTCTAGTTGTCCTCATCATCTGCCATTTGTGACGCAATTTTTTTAATATAAAGAATTGGTGTTAAAGTTAAATTTTTGCGTATCGGAGCCTTGAGCGTCACCCTTTCTGATATCAATACTTTTGTAAGTAAAGGACTTGCGTCACCCTTCCTCTTTTAAGAGGTTTTTGTCTGATATCAGTACTTTTGTAAGTTTTAAGGTTAAAGCGCCAGTTATATCATATCAAAAGTTTTGATTTAGAGACGAAGAAAGCAGTTTTATATGTCCCGTAACACAAAAGATAATACCAAAACCACATTTGAAAGAGGAAAATCCAACTACCCGACAATTTTCATATTTGCCACTGTTTTCTGCTTCTAAAACACTGAGACTTTGTACAAGACACCAACCTTAAAAATGAAACACTGTTCCAGTTTTGGTCATTTCGCCCGTATTCTACTCTCAAAACTCTGAGACTTTGCCGAAGACACCAATTCTCCATCTACCATACATTTCGAAAAAAATCCAAAAACATAAAATTGAAACACTTTTCCAGTTTTGGTCATTTTGTCCGTATTCTACTCCCAAAACTCTCAGACTTTGCTGAAGACACTAATTCTACATCAGTCATACATTTCGAAACAAGTTTAAAAACATAAAATTGAAACACTTTTCCAGTTTTGGTCATTTCGCCCATATTCTACTCCCAAAACTCTGAGACTTTGCTAAAGACACCAATTCTACATCTGCCGCTCCAACAGACCTAATTGAAACAGAAAATTCCAACTTCGCGACATTTTTCTCCAATACCGTCCAATTCTACTCCCAAAACCCTGCGTCATAGTTCCTGAGATAAATCTAAAAACTGATAGTGCCCAAAT
The DNA here is from genome assembly GCF_014529535.1 of Bradysia coprophila. Taxonomy (NCBI): domain Eukaryota; kingdom Metazoa; phylum Arthropoda; class Insecta; order Diptera; family Sciaridae; genus Bradysia; species Bradysia coprophila. The sequence goes on along the minus strand of NW_023503293.1, from coordinate 3,247,883 downwards.
TTTTCCAGTTTGTGTACATACTGCCCTATTCTACTCTCAAAACTCTAAGATTAGACTTTGCCGAAGAAACCAACCTTCCATCTCCCACAGTTCTCCAGATTTCACTGGTGTAATTTAAAAATAAATTACATTCAACGCATAAGACTAGAGGTGTGCACCGGGTGGTTTTTCTTCTATCGGCGTAACCGTCGGCGTTGGGTCTAAATGACACCCTAGACCATTGCACTCTTCAGAAGACTTTTAAGTAATAAACTAAAGAATCATTTTTTTAGTTTGTAGAAATCGGCGCGAGGCAAAGTTAAAAGTTATAACGGATACGCCGACAATTTTCGAGAGTTTCTTCAAAAAGTCAAAAAATTATCGGCGTAAACTCTATAACTTTGTAATTTGCCTCGCGCCGATTTCTCCAAACTAAAAAAAATTGATTCTTTAGTTTATTACTTAAAAGTCTTCTGAATAGTGCAATGGTCTAGGGTTTCATTTAGACCCAACGCCGACGGTTACGCCGATAGAAGAAAAACCACCCGGCGCACACCTCTACATAAGACTGTTATGAACAACGTCAATAAATACCTATTTTGACAGAAATCTCAAATGTGAATGTATTGGTAGAAGCTCTACGTAAATCATCTTATACACATTGATGTCGGGACCGCATTTCTAAGTGCAAATTTCCTCTCTAGGTATAATTACTCTAAGAAACTACCTACCAATGGCAGGCTGCCATGTGGACGGAAGATAAACTTTTGTTTAAAAGAAATCGCAAACATTTTCATTTCTTTCCAAATTATTTTATTGTCTGCCCCATACGAAGATTGAGTAAAACATAGCAGTTTTGCTATGCAAATGCACCATATTACATGAAGAATATTTTCGGCTCATTATATCTGAATTCCTTTGTTATTAACTTTCGCATGGGGTAGGTAATAAACTAAAATACATTGGATGCTTCTACGTAATTCATTAATTTGAAAACAATTTTTTGGTTTACAACAACCTTGCGATACTCGGAAGCTCCGTGTGCTTTTGAGAAGATTGCATCGATTACTATTTTTCGACATATGTAGTACATCAGTCAAATTTGAATTAAATTATTTTGGTTCAGTTAAGGGGCAAAGTGTTTATCAACCTTTTATTCAGATCCTAAAAGAATTTTGTACACAGGCCGCAAATTAGTTTCCATATATTCTGTTTCCGTTATTTGAATTCTAATTCAAATGCTTCATAACTGGAACGACGACAATGGAAAGGCAGCGAAATTAAATGATGCCTGTTATTTTGTGGTCAGCGCAGAATCGACTAATATTTAAGATTCCTTTAATTCTCAGTTAAAATTGTAACACATACAATATTCAGATGTTAATATTTTGCATCCAACACAACATCGAGTTTAAACTTTAGGTGGCTAACGAAATAGTCGAGAGATAATTGTATAAATAATTCAGGCTAGGGTTTATATAAGAGGAGGGAAAAAAGTACCATGTAATTTCGCGGTGGATTGTGCTAGAATTTGTTATTAGCCAGTAATAAATAATGAAATATGCTTTCTACGAACTTCCATAACAAGCTTCGTTCCATACCATGCATCTGATATGTGAAATATTATTTCTTTCATGTGCCATGCCCGTGACAGGGCCTATTTTTGGCAAATTGATTTCCTGAATTTGCCAAAATTTTCATCAACAGATTTGGCAGATCCTAGAAAATTTTGAAAAATCGATTTATGCAAAGATCGGCTTCGTACATAATAGGGTGTGGGTCGACGTACTAGTCTACCCTGAAAACTAAAAAAAAGACTTCCTTGACATTCTTTTCTAGATTATTCTAAATTAAGCGATTTTTTCAACAAAAAAAGTTACTAGATTCAATGATTGAATGGTACCATCGCCGCGCTTTGAAAAGACGTAAGTACATGTCCCACATAGTAGACATATATCCGACATGAGAATCTTCGTCGCACTTTTTCTCCGTCTAATTTGAAAAAGATTATTAGTACCACGGACTAAAAGTCTTTTTTAGCGTATTCTATTCCAGGCCTCGCCTTCGGCTCTGTCTGGAAACTTCTCACACGCTAAAAAAGACTTTTAGTTCTAGGTACGAAATGTACTATTTTACAGTGTTTTCAAGTGGTGTGTGACACACTGTCAAGTTTCAGTACCACTACCACACTGCAAATGAAACTCTGTAGGTTCTACGAAAATATGTGTAGTAAATAACCTCCATACAAACTGCACACACACTCTACGGGGAGTGTGTGTGCAGTTTCTATGGAGGTTATTTAATGTGTAGGTCCTACCAAACTTCTGGGTTGATTTGGAATGAATAATGCTATTCTGTTGATTTTACAAAGTTTTTGGTAGTTCCTACTAAAAATTAATTCAACAGGTGAAATCGGTAATTTCCCTATGTATTCGTAATGATTACTAACATTCGAGTTAGTTAATTTTACGTTAAAAAAATTATTAAAAATATGTTGTCACACATTATTTTGTAACATAATACAAAAAATTAACACCAGAAAAAGAGTTAAATGCGACTCTACTACATTCAAATTCTACGCTGAACTGATTTCTGTAACAATTCCACCGATTCGTAGATACGATACGAAATTGTGTTACAACCATTACTCGAATGAATGATGCACGTTTTTGTGAAAAATAAGTAAATCAAAAGTATTTACTCACCACATACACCACACAGTGCATATCCACCTGCCAAATAATTTACAAACATAAAATGCGAAAGAAAACGTTACGACAAATTCAAACTTTACAATAAAGCAATAAATTTTTATGGGTCGTTTAAATTTTTCCTAAAAATACATTTTACTTTCGCATAGGATCCTTAATCGGCAATCAATTTTAAGATCCGTTCATGGTAAGATGGGGAGTGTCTTTCAGCTGGCAGACGTTCAACCGAATAATTTTCTTTTAGAATTTTCAATTCTGTGTGGAGAGGAATGGTGTACCGTGGAGAACACGAAAATATCATTGACATGGACACGGAAGCAGAAAGGTAATAGGGTAATTGTCGTTTTCTGCAAAGTATATAAACACTGAAGGTAACGCAAATTCGCAAGAACACACGGACCCCTACTTTCGGGTGAATATAGTTTTTATAATGTTGGACATTAGTCAAATTTACTTTGGGTTGCAACACATGCCAAAACACAATACTATACAACACACTTCCAACAACATTATCGCGCCAAACGTCACGGATGCAACATAACAAATCTTATATTCACCCGGAAATTGGGGTCCGCATTTCTTGCTATTCCCTGAGGATTTGCGTTACCTTCAGTATGTATATTTACCTTGGTTTTCTGAATGTGATAAGGTAATATCACTAATCTACAACAACATAATTCGAAAATTTTCCTCGGAGCACATAGCATTGGTTGATTAAAGTAGATAAGCGGACACTCTACCACCAAATCCCTGCCTACCTAATCGGACCTGTTCAGTATTTTTAGCAGTCAAGACTCTTGCATTTTTTCTAATCATTCTTTTAATATAGTTTATGGCTTGTCTTGCTGAAAATTGTAGGTTCCATAGTAATTCCTGGACTTTCTATTTTTTCCATTTCTCGTTGTTATAGTTTTCTTAGCTGGCCCTGATCTCAATTTAACTCTTCACATACGGCCAACGTCACAACAAATTTCTCAATATTCTCAGCTGTGGCTTGATTTTGTCTCAAATTGTGTGATGAGATATACTACAGATATTCTAAACTTGCTATTTTTTCGGCCAGCATGAAGCAAAGTATGTTCAATTCTGTTCTGATCATTTTCTAATTGGAAAATCACTATTATCGCTCAAAAACGAAAGTGCGAGAATACTTCTCGTCTGATTTGTACTGTTATAATACCACACAGCTTTTAAACCGTCTCCTTATCAGAGACTGTTATGGACACAGGCTCTCGGCCTTTGTATGCAATAAAAAATGGAGAAAGAAAAAGACGAAGAATTAACCTGCAAATTTACAACTGAAATTCGAAAGCAATTTTTATTTAATCAATAAATAATTGCTCAAAAGCATATTTCAAATTATTCGGACTTTCATCTACGCTGCTGTTGTTTATAAATTTTCCAATTTGATTCTCCATTTGATCGGGAATATTATATCTTTTTTTGCAGTAAAATGAAAAATGTAGCTCGAAATGAAATTTTAATGAAGTTATTTCAAGAAGGAGTGCAGACAGCAACTTGCAACGTACATATTAGATTAGATGAATCCGATGAGCATAAGTATCAAGCTGTTGTTGCTGATTGAAAACGTTGTATGTTAATGCTGATAGGACTTCTACGCAATTTTAAAAAGTTGATTATTGAATTGAATAATTTAAAGAAGGCATTTGGTTGGGCCGGGTTTCGGAAAAAAAACCTCAGATCGCACATTTCTAGTCATTCAGTATATAAATACTTTCCTTGATACCTTCAGAAACCAGGAATTCTGGGATATTCGACGAATTTTTTCCCATTTCTTACAGTTAAAAGCAGTGAATTTCAGCTTGTTTTTCAGCTCCTTCCAAAGTAATTACCGTGAAGCGCTTCGAAAATACAAAATTGGCTGCACTTTCGGCTTGGCAACAGTGTCTTCACATCACACCACAGATTCTAATATTGAACAGTGTCATGCGATCGTGGTCCTCAGAAATAAATCCAATATCATTTTTATAGACACGATCCGACGCACAAAGATCAGATCAAAATCAGTAAAATCGGGAAAACGTTTTCACTAAAATAGTCACTAAGTGCCGAAGCACTATTTACTATACAAAGTCTTATCTACCCCTGATTCAGCGCACAAGTATGAGTATTCGAATTGTTGTGCGTTTTGAGACCACTGCCGCCATTCTTCCTCTAATACACTCTTCAAATGATTGTACTCTCCCAACAATTATTCCAGCGTTTCTCCACTACTTTCCTCTGTGTAACGTTGCATCACTTCGTTTGCTTCCTTTCCTTTATCACCAGATAATTGCGTACAAGAGCGTTCACCAGTTCCGGAAATAATGCGCCATGTTGGCATTTCGCACGTTCAAGATTCATAACAAAATATGTTTAGAATATTAAACGTCATTGTTGAACTATTTCTATAGAGTGTTATGATGAAAGAGAAGAAGTTATTTTGACAAGTACCCCAAGGCAAGTTATAATAAACTGGTCTTCGGTCCTCTCGCTCTCAACGTACCACGTTGAAAGAGAAGTAAATACTTTGACAAGTACCCCAAGGCAAGTTATAATAAATAGTCTTCGGTTTTCTCGCTCTGATCATAACAGTCTATATGAATATCGAGAGATGCTATTATCAAGGTTCTGAAAGAACACCAAAATTGATAAACGCACTGTGCAGTGCAGATTGTGTGTGAAATCAACTTGAAGAAAATGTTTTTTAGGAAAAAACGGAATTTTGTTTTTGTTAATTTGCCCTTTTCATATAAACGTCGTAGCCGTTGACGCAATTTGTGTGTCACCGCCTTCGTGATCGAGTTCACTTAACCTGCTCTTTCAGAACCCTGGCTATTATGGACGCTGGTTCAGAACGGCGTACGAGCATTCGGCATCTCTGTATAGGTTTCTTCCAAGGCCGTTCCAAATGTCAATCGTCATCCACAGAGGAGCCAACACAACCTCACTTTGAAGTTTTCACGAACAATAGTCATTTGTGTACCTGTTTTGGACGATTGATTTAAGGCAATTTCGCGGATTGTAGGCCGAACGAAGTGAGGTCTACAAGCGAAAGTGCCTTAAATCAACCGTCCCAAACAGGTGCACATGTGAGTTTTCATGCAGAGGGCCGGAAACCCGAGAAAATTCGAAAAATTGCCCTCATTTTCGGCCCCGAAGCATGAAAATTTGTTTAAGTTGCGGTTATGTTTGCTTCTGTGGATGACGCTCGGTTGTTTTCGGCCTGTCAAAATTCGTTTTTACCGTACGATGGAAGAAACCTATGAGTAGTGTTAACGTGCGAAATTCCAATATGGCGAATTATTTCTAAGAAACAACAATTATTTCCAAAGTAAAATTTACGCGTTTTCAAAGTGATAAAAATGGATATTCTTACTACAAAAACAGATCGATGGACCAGCAAATAATAATAGAAGCAACGAAACTCGAAATTAAGTTAATTTGTCTAATTTTTCCTTAATTCTACGTACTTGTAAAACGGTAAGATAAGGTCAAACATTTTGTTACATTTAATCTGCGGTTAAGTTCGATTAAGTCAATTGAATTAACATTTAAAAGTTCGTATTAGACCGTGTACGATTTTGAGAAAAAAAGTTTCATATTTCAATAAAAAGAAGATTTACCATGAAAACCATTGAAAAAAATATTTAATTTTTTTTATAGAAATTATTGAAAAATATTGTTCCCATCCCGATACCATCCCACTTATTAGAATCTTAGTGAGAATCCAATTAGAATGGTTCAGATATCCTTTTTTTGATACCAACATCGAAAGTTGATACTTTCGCCCTCGAAATCCGGGGCGAAAGTAAAAAAATGCAAGTTATGTGTTTTAGCGGGGAGAAAGAAAGAATACATAAAGCGAAAGTCAATATACATAATGCGAAAGTAGACTACATAATGTATTAGTCGACTCTTGTCAATAAGTGTACTGCGATCAAAATTGAAATAAAGCGTGCGCCAGTGCTCTTATTGAAATTAACATACGAAGTTGATACTTTTTGTTGCTGAATGATTTGTTAGTAATTTGTTAATTTTTGTGTGTGTTGTTGTTGTGATGGCTAAATAATTAAATTTTTGATATACCAGGGGGCTGCCGCCCCCTGGACCCCCGCATTTTCTGGCTAAATGCCTTCATATTTCAACATTTTGTTCGGCTGTTTGTGATACGTATCAACTTTCGATGTTGGTATCAAAAAAAAATAGTATGAACGACTCGGGGCAAAAGTAAAAAAATTCAACCTGTGCGATTGAGGCCCTTGCCTTCGGCGCGGGCATCAACTCTCGCACACGGTTGAATTTTTTTACTTTCGCCCCTTGTCATTCAATGTACTATTTAGTCTCATTCAAATTACAGCTTTTAAAGTGAGATCTAAAATCAAGCAGACATTTTTCAGATATTCTGTTTACACTTTTGTTCTACAGAATAATAATCTACATCAATTAAAAATAAATTATTTATACTGCACACGGTCTATAGTTTGTCAAAAGTATAATTTATCTTTGAATCGCATTGTTCAATTAGAAATACCACAAAAATCTGAAAAGATGAAGAGGTGTCACTAGTACCACGGCAGAGTAAAATAAACCAGGCATGAGCGGTTCATTTTCGAAACGTCCAATAAGGGACCTAATATGCTGTATGAAAATGAACTCAAATGAACAAAATATATAGGGCTACTGATTATTCAGGTCCCTAGTTAAACAAGCGCTCCTGCCTGGTTAACTTTACTCTGTCGTGCTAGTACTGTAAATTAAACTTCCAAGACAATTGACATAGTTTTTATGATGCATTATTCGCCTAAACGTTATTAGTATATTACAGCAGAGACCATGTAAATGGCTGATTACACAAGCGCAAATTTTGTGGGTCCGAGCTAAGCGTCCCCACTCGTCAAAATAGCAATTTGGAACCTCGGTCGTAATGTACTATTAACATGAAAATATGTCGACTAGGGTTTTACCGATGACATTTTACAATGAAAATTGAAGAAAAAATGTTTGGTGGCAGATGCTGAGGGAACCCATCTTAAGGTTTAAAAGGTTTATGGTGATTATGAAACCTTATTAGAAAACCGAAAAGTTGGCTAATAAAATTATTCAAATTTCTAACTCACATAGAAGACAAAAAAAACTGATCAAATTGGATTACATTCATTTTATTTTCATACAAATTAAATTCAAGACTATAACAATTTACATTCGACTGATTCGATATGTAACATTGAGATGCTGTCTAACCATACAGAATTCTTCGTTCTATTTAAGTATTACATTACGTATATGTATACACATTGACCGAATTTTCCAAAATCTCTATTTTCTCGTTTCATATCATATCACATCCACATCACACATAAACATCTACTGGTTTATATTGACAAAACCCAAAACTCTCGGGTTGTTTAATGGTTTGTAAACATGGAGTTCTATCTGCTTGTTCAATGTTATGTTGCGTTTTGTATGCTCCAAAATTTATTTATTTGCATGCTTGCTGTTGTATTTATTAAAGTCCTTCTTATTTGATGATAAACCCAAGTGATTAGACTGATTTATTGACAAACAAATGAAAATTAGATTAAGTTGAAATGTTTTCATTTCTATTATGGCGGTAGTGTAGATTAAGCTTTTGGATGCGTGTACTCATTCGATATTCATGGATATCGATTCTGAAATTAAACGAAATTTATCCGACAAACAGAAATTAGATAGATACTCTGCGGAATATTTAAAGGGGGGAGCTTTGAAATGGAGGTCACGGCAAAACATCCATTTCACTTCTATTGCGATTTAAGCCGTTCAGAAAGGCTCTCAGCCTCGATGGTTTTTACATTTATTTCGTCGATTTTCGTTGGATCACGATATTCAAATTTGTATTACAAAAGCTTGTCGTTTTTTCTAATTGATGGGCTACTTTTATGTATAATTTATTTTTCATGTAAACGGGATAACACAGCATTTGCATACACATTCCGAATGGATGCGACACATTTTTTTATTCGTTTTGTGTATCAAATAGTACAATGAATTGTAAAATGGTATCTCGAGGTGGAGGAAATTAGGTCGTACATTACATGCTACATGCGTCGAAAACCGTACTTTTAATGGTTCAAGCACGTCTTTCGACGCCTTCAGCATGTAAAATCCATTACAAAACTCGGAATAAAACATAAAAATCTCTTTTTCGTGTGTCTATTGACCTCGGATTCGCCTCGGATCAACAAAATTCACACGAAAAGGTTTTCACTAGTGAGGGAATAGCCACTTTACCTCACTAGTAAAGTAAAATACTATTATTTTACAGTTACTGTAGCGTAAATAGCTTATTATGCTCCTACTTATTTGTTGGTTTCATTCATATTTTTACAGAGTATCAATATAACACAATTGACTGATTTAACTCAGCATGAGACAGACAGTCATCAAGTTGTAGTCCAATCCCATATATCTCATGTAGTTTACAACGTATATAAAAAGCAAATGGGTATCACAATGATAATACCCCACATGAATCAAACAAAAAAAATATTGAAGGGCACGTCGAATTTACTTATCTAGAGTCAGGAGTCTTTAAATAAAAGATTTTGAAAAATTTCATTCTTCGCGTGGTACTCATACCTTCAATTTGACACTAATTCGGCGTTTATATGTATTAAGAGTGACTTCGCGAGCTCTTCGATCGAATTTTAATTCCAGCGTTCTCCGAAATATCTCTGGCTCAAACAAACACGCAAAATCAAGCAAGCTTTCGAAAGAGCCATTTCTATCTAAAATCGGAGATCGTTTGCATCTTCATATTATTTGGTCGAAGTTTTCGCGATGTTACTCTTAAGCTTAATTGAGGTACACGATAGGGCCCTGATTGGCTGTAGTTCTCATTCGTTAAGAAGGCGTTAATACATACTCAGTCAGACTTGTTTTAAGAGAAGCTAGGACGGTTTGCCATAAATTTGATATAAAACGTTTTATCTTTTATAAATAGCATAATGAACCAATATTTCATTACTTAGCTACGTCTCACAGTCTGTTGAACTCGTTGTTTCTACAAAATGCTGAACATTAGTGTCCACGGTATTAACGTTTCCATTTTCTTTCAAACTTGAATTCGTTTGTCATGCAAACATTTTCACCGCCAATGGAAGAGGCATTTTTAAGAATGCCGATGGGTATAAATTCGAGCTCACTGAAAGCTGGCCTATTGTGCTGGACTGTCTATCTTTTCAGTGATATACACAAAATGGATATGAAAAATGGTACTGGCCGGTTTTAATTGAAAATTGTTCATTAACCGAATTGCCTAGTAAAGTCTACCCTGTATGTTGCGATATTATGTCAACGAAATCCTAAATTTTCGAATGAAATTTTCATTGAATTATACGTTTTGTTTAGTATATACCCACATCCCACATAAAGCTACTATTATAATCGTGAATAGAAGAACTCGCATTTACACAACGAGAGTATAATTTAATTATTTTCATTTTACTTTGTGTACTCAACTGACAAAACAACGACAAACATACACAATAAACATATTTCCAGTGTTGTTTATAGAAATCATTACGTTAGAACCGTTTTTTTTCTTCTTCATTTATAACGTGCGCATATTTCATATTAGAGTGTGTACCACCTTAAAATGAGATAGTAGAGTACTACTTATATCCCCCCCAATATATATGTGGGTTGTGTTTATACATATAATAGCAAAAACCCTTCCATTGTTTCGGTAACATTCCGAAAGATTGAAGTTCTCTGCGTCCCTGCTCGTTCTCTGTTCTTGTTCCTGATTTTATTTGTTCATGGCAGGTGGTCTCCATTGTTTTCGAAAAACCGGAAACAAAATATTTACGATTTATTACAGGCGGATGGTGAAGAGATGAGAGATCTACCTGCCTCTGATTAGACTCGCATGTTATGTACGTGTTGGGATATAAGCGTTAATTTTGAATGGAATCTGTATGGTCAGCAAGATCCTAATCATGGCTTTAAACTTTTGACCTATTCCATATTTCGATAATATGTGAAGTAGTAGATGCTAAAGTTAATGTGTTTTCTTCATTTATTGCTCTGCTATCTAAAATCAGTCTTACGAACATTCCACAACATTGATTCTGTTAAACTTTCTTTTTAAGTGATAGCTTTTGCAACACAACAGTACACAATTCTGAGTTTTTTTTTCTCCCTATGTATCTGTCCTGGAAAAATGTAGAAAAATCTGTACCACAGTCTTTGTTTCTAGAGTAGCATGACAATGGAACTCTATAGAGTAAATCATATAATGTAATTGTAGATTACCAGTACGATACTATACACTATACACGCCGCATAAAAACAATTGTTTATCTGTCCCATTCAACACTTTTATGATCGTCGTAACAATATAATTTAGTTGACTTATTTTCAGAAATTGGCAACGAGTACACAGCCATGGAGTATCGGTTGTGTGTTGTACTACACACATTTTGGCAGCTATTAATTGACATATATATCGACACATAACTCAACATGCTCAAACGTTCACGCCACTACTAGCCTTTATACTTCACCAGAGCAGAAATTATGTGGATAGACTGAACAGCACTCTACCGTCTGCACCAGCAGCTAAACTAGATAAACTTATTTCGTATACTTTTGCTCGGCACGAAGTAGCCACCCACAACGGCACAAAGAATAATTTAATGTTAAATATATCTAAGCGATGTCATCTGTTTAGTATCACATTCATCCATCATTAAACACAGAACACGTTTAACTGGCAAAATTTTAATTCGAGTATTTATTATAGCAGTATAGTGTTGCATTAGAATAAAATGCTGTGCATTTATCATAATACCTGAAAGCTTTTAAGCCTAATCCCGTCAAATGGGAATTTCGGTCGGGATTTCCAGACATAATAAGGGAAATAAATGCAAAAAATCATTTTCAAACGAAGCTTGATAGAAGTAGGATTTCCACATTATTCATAACTTATCTCACAGAATTCAATATGCCTTCATTTAGGTTATATACACAGCAAGTTAATAACATTAAGGACGAGAGAGTGAGAGAGAGATAGAGAAAGAAGAACCTGGGCTGGGTAATATTTCCTAATAATGTAAAGGCATTTTATTTATGTGAATGACATTCAGCATTACGGAAAATTCATTTTCTATCCTCTGTTTATGCCTTCGTCACCCCGTACTCTTTCATTTTGTTTTGTTTTGTTTTTTTTTTTTTTTTGCAAAGCATTTTCATACTTGGAAAAACAATTTTATTTTTCCTCTGTTTTTCCACCAAACGAACTTTTTGCAATAAAATTTTATGGCCATTGTAATAACATATATACCCATAAACTCAATGCCATTAACATCTGACATAAATGGGGCAAATTCAACAAATTATGTTCATGTTACGAGGATCGTGGGCCAATTGACAAGGCTAATAAAAATTAATCTCAAAACATACATAAAGTAAAGATTACATTGTCTCAATAACATCGAAATATAAAACATATAGCGTGGCACGGTATATATGTAATATCACATATATATAGATGCGTAGAGTGCCATAGGTTATAATTATTAAATGTGTGAATTAGTTGTGAAACATGGAACAACCGAAAAGTTCGTACGCATACTAAGCACATCTCAACGTTTCTGCAGTCATTCATTGCCATTGGTATAATCTAACAGTGACCACTTATGTTATGTTAGGCGTATTAAAGTGAGACTGATTAGTCTGGAGAAAATAAAAGGTGTGTAAGAAAAAGAAAAAAATCGACAGAAAATATTTCTCTTGCATGTTTTTTGATTTGGTATACTTTTGGTTTGGAGTTCGTGGCCGCATGCAATACAAAAGAATAATTACAACAAATACTTGAAAGCCTAATTGAAAATGTAATTTAATTTGTCTAGCGATCCAGCCGAAAACACTCAGGCCGCCCTTGCTTTACCCATTGTGTTGTTCACCTTATTGAAAAAATGTTACCATTGCTGTCCAGGAAGCCACTTGCCCCCTAGAATATGAAAGAGAGTAATTTAGCTGGGTCTATTTCCAATTGCTGCTCAGGAGTTATAGACCACATCCTCTACAAACTGGTTCGTAACGATCCCCATCTTGTTGAGGTGGTAGTTTAGAACCGCATATCCTGTCAGAATACCAATCAACGTGGGAAGGTTGGTTCGGCTTAGACTGATAAGGAACTTGGTATACATTTTATTGCAGCCAACAAAAAATTCTTTCGATAGTCTACAGTTGGTTAGAGATTGCCACCTGTTTTGCTGCCGTGTCCTTCTTCACCAGAGATTTAACCAAACCTGCGTGTATTCCTACAGCTGGTTCGACTCCGATGAATTTAGTACTATTTCCATTTCTGGATAGTTCGTTCCCCAATATTCCAGAATGTCCAGGTATCTAAAGAATGATGACATCTTTCGAAACAAAAAGCAGTCTGCACTTTGTTTTTAGGTATTTCTACTTCTCTGAATTTCCGCTTCAAATCTGACAGAATTTTGGCGCGACCAAAACTTCTGTCTTGGGCAACCCAGTTACTTCACTTATACTATCTTGCATGTTACAAACATTATTTCGCGTGACACGTTGCGAAATGGGGGGTTTTCGTCACACGATGTGTTCAAATCTAGTAACGGAAACAATCTGATTTCGCAACTTGTTGCATAAATAACGATTTCGTAGGGTGCTGCAAGTAAATAACCATTATATGCAAATCGACGAAATAAAGCGAAAAATTCGCTCACTTTCGTCCCTAAAACATGTAAAAACGATTTGCCACAAAATACAAAAACTAAATCAACAATCTGCTTAAATTCAATTCAAAAATCAAATCTAATATTTTCAAAACTGATTTACGATCCACAATATGCATTTTCGAATGTGTAATCCGAAAATTTTAACTGAAGACAAACACATTTCAAAACAATTCTGAATTACAGGCTTTAACATTTCAAATGTCTCACTGTCATTTTTTTCAAAGAATGCCATTGTGAATTCGCAACGACACAATGAAATTCTCAGAAAAATTTGACAGTGAGACATTTGAAATGTCAAAGCCTGTATAAAATGTTTTTCAAACTTTAGCTAAAACAACAGCTCAATAATAACAGAAATCAATTGAACCCTTTAAAAGCATTCCGCTTGATGTCTTTTGAGAGGAAACGAAATATAAGTTACACACAAGCTCGATGGGTAATTTCGTTGTAATTCTTCGATGGAATGCAAATTTTTTCTTTAAGTTTTACACTTTAGTCGCTAGGGGTCTACTTTACACTTTAGTCGTGTAGGAAATAAGTCAAAAAACACGTAACGGTGAAACGTGACGCAATTCCTTTGGTTTTAACTTGCGGGAGCGATGGTTTCCAAACAGAAATTTTTTAAGTTTTCAGGCTGGTAAAAATAAGAAGTTACGATAAATTGCAATTCACCTCATTTAATCCACATGTATTTAGCTGTCAGCGTTAGAACGGAAACCAATGTTACGACATTTACCGTTGTATACTTATTATAATGTACATATCGCATGTGGATTGAATAACATTGGATTGAATTGGAGACTAAGGAATGCCGAAATCAATTTTATTTCGCTTTACTTGTTAATAACTCAAAATAAAAAGGTTAAAATTGAAGAGATAATTCAAAGAGTGTGAAGTAATACTGTCTCGATTTAACCAATGCTTTCGTACATATGAACAAACGTCTGTCTCCCCAGATCAAAAACGTTTCAATTTTAAATTAAGGTACGTTTGACCACTGTTTCGATCTGTGAGAAAATTAAATATGTGTTTCGACATGTTGCATTAATTTATTTTATCGCATACGCGGTGTGATTCCCCGAAAAAATTATTCACCTAGGATATGTAAACAAACATTATACTTCTGTAAATTGTCAAAGTGTCATTCGCATATCTTGTTGTCTCGTTTTCGCTTATGCGATAAAAAAGAATATGCACGTATGACAAGCCGTCTCGGCAAGCCTCGACCGCCTTGTCATACGTGCATAATATTTATTTTGTTTATTACTCTTCAAGAGACTGAATTTTTTTAAATCTTTTTTATTGTAGAAGAGTCAATTAACTTTTTATTTAAGTATTTTAACCTATTTATTGAGACTGCCTAGCCCTATTTATTAGACAAATATCAATCTAAAGATTTATGCTAAATTATGCCAAATGAAACCAATTAATCATTATCCAAACTATTATGCGAATTAATTAACGAGATCCAAACTGAATCAATAAAAAAAAAAAAAAATATTGTAAGACGACAAAGCCTAAATTGTATTCCACTCGGCACTTTAATTGGAATGATAATAAATACAAATTTTCAAAAAAAAAAGAAATATGCAGTTCAAAAATACCATTTCTGATCATGACGACAGTGGTACTTGAAATAATGCTCTAGGAACACTATATCAATTTGCACACGAACAAGTGTAGCGAATCATGATCGAAATGAAATTCCAATTCATCACTATCCTCGCAGACTCGTGGCGGTGTGTGGTTAAGCCACCACAAAAACTCAACAAAGTTTGGACTTTTGTGTCTTATACGATGTGAACTTAGGAAAGCTTTTTAAAACCTTCATAAGCTGTACAACATGTATGTGACGACGGTGTTTTGATTCTTCTATAGATTCAATTTTGTTATACAAAAATACGGGTAATTTTTTAACCCATTCTACCTTTTAATAGAAAAGAGTAATGTTATCAACCACATTTTTCCTCTTTTTTTCATTTTTTGTTTATTGTTTATTGCGTCACGGCGTCTTCCTACCGTGATATCACGATAAATTAAATTACAGATAAGACTGAACAGAACATTTCGTTGCTTTTTTCAATCCGTTTTTCATGGTACAATATACAATCAGAGCAATCAAACACCAGAATATTGTCGAGAATTATTCAAACTACTCACAATCCATATAGACACCATATATCCCATATAGACAAAGGGCTGTAGATTAAGTACACATAACTTCGCAACAATAGAAATCAGAAAGTTAAATTTTCGTTAATCTCTCTGGGGAATTCACAAATGAAAGGTATTCATACCCGTTAACTAAGGTTATTGTCATGGAAAATGTTTCCTTCAAGACATGTTTGTTATATTATATTGCCGTGTCACTGATTGTAATGAAATTTATATATTGTTACAAAGTCAATAGACGACATGAAACAGAATGAAATATCTTCACCATTTCTCTTTTATTTATTTTTACGTTATGTTCGTTTAAAAATAATGTATCTATGTATCTGGGAATCGTGACTCGTGTGTGCCGGGTATAACCATTTTAAAATGAATGCATTTTTGGATTTTCACAATGGAAAAATGAAAACTGAAAACAGAATCCACTTTAATAATTTCATTTCAATTTCATAAAATGCTTTCAAAGTTTTCTTTTACGTGTTTGAACGGAATATAAATCCTTTCCTGATAGATGACAATAAAATGCGAACATTGCTCAGGTGTGTATAATGTACGTGAGATAAAATGATTTTTCGAAATAGTAAAATTTACAACTAGTAAGACGACCTTGCAATTCAATCTAAAGAATAGTATGTTACATTGGGTGCTGCGGAGGTGAGGTCATTACATGAATGATCAATTTGTGATACGAGCTGAACTTACAAGTTGGTGTTAAAGCGCCAAGGTTAGAAAAGGTGGCGGGACATTTCCACACCGTCAATATCGTCAGGAACGATATTATCGTTTTTTGGACGATAGTATCGTCTAAAAAACGATAATATCGTTTTTAGACGATAGTATCGTCCAAAAAAACGATATTATTGTTTTTTGGACGATAATATCGTCTAAAAAACGATATTATCGTTTTTTAGACGATACTATCGTCCAAAAAAACGATATTATCGTCCAAAAAATTTTCATCCAGGACGATAATATCGTCTAAATTGGAAAATTCTAAAATATTGTCTGGACGATAGTATCGTTTTCTGGACGATATCATCGTTCAAAAAACGATAGTATCGTTTTCTGGACGATATTACCGTTCTAGAAAATCTAATGGATATTTTCGTTTTCTGTACGATAATATCGTCCAAAACGATAATATCGTCCTGGGCGATATTATCGTTTTCTTAAATGATAATATCGCCCAGCATGATAAAAACGGTAATATCGCCCAGGACGATATTATCGTTTAGTTTTGGGTGGTAATATTGTCCAGGACTCAATTTTACTCAGAGGTGCAGCAAGAACCGAATTCTCTTCCAAAATATCGAAAAACGATTGTCAGAGGAAATCACCTACCAAAAAATAAAAGAAGGGCAATTTACTCACACAAAGTCGGTAACTTCCTCCATTAAAAATCATATTTTTTATTGCAGCTATTTATCAAGTCAACGTCTTTCCTCAATGTGGAATATCTTAGCTCAACTCAAGACAATCTTGAGATTAAGTTGAGTTGAGATCTCAACTCAACTCAAGATTTTCTTGAGATCTTAATCTCAACTCAAGATTACCACAATCTCAAGTTGAATTGAGATTAAGATCTCAATATTACCTCAAAATTAGCAGAACCTTCAGGGAAAGCATAGTTTCGATACATTAAGTGAAAGGAAGAGTTTACAAAGTATTTATTGATAGAAAGTAAATAATCGTAAAATCGGTTGTGCATACTACATACATTGGTCCATACACATCAGTATTTAAAAACTGCAGTGTTACATGTTACAGTCGCACGAGTCGAACTCTTTGATCCCAGGGAATTCATCCTTTTACAAAATGTAACGTAAAGGCGTTTTGTTCTTTATTTCCTAGGAAATTCACACTTTTACGAAATGAAACGTAAAGGCGTTTTTTTTTAGTAGCCGTTCTACCGTGGTAGAACACGCACGGGGGCCTCTGTTTGGGCCCATTGTGCTGGCTATGACTTATTAGTGTAGTTGCTGGTTATTGGAACCTTCCTGTACTAGTAATGTAGTTTAGGATGTCCCGTGGGTGAATGTTTTTGATCAGGTTATACCTGATGATGTAGTTGCCTAAGTGCTTTCGCCTTTTCATGATGAAAGCTGGGCAATGGCAGAGGTAATGTTCGGCTGTGTCAGTGTGATGGCCACACAGATCACACCCTGGATCCGTTCGTTTTCCTATAGTTGTGAGGTGTTTGTTAAATCCGTAGTGTCCAGTTGTTACGCCGGTGAAGATTTTCAGTCTTGTTCTGCTTACGTTTAGTAGAAACTTTGAGTTTCTGTCGCATATGTTGATGCAGTTTTTGGATTGTCTGCAGCTTGTAATGCTGTCCCAATAATTTTTGGATCTTTTTGTCCTTATTATTTTAATTATACTTTTACTGTATGAGTGGGGCGTGCCCATTATTGGTTCTGGTCCAATTGGTGTGCTTAAAGCCGCAATTCTGGCTAGCTCGTCTGCGATTTCGTTACCTTCAATACCTTGGTGACCTGGCACCCATATTAGGTTGATGTGGTTGATAGTGGTAGCACTGTTCAAAGTTTCCCAGCATTCTAGCGTTACTGCTGACTTAAAGCTGAATGATGCTAGCGCCTTTAGTGCCGCCTGACTGTCCGAGCAGATAGATACGTCTTGGCCAGTAATATTGTTATCGATGAGAGCGTGACAGCCCTCCATGATTGCTCTTATCTCAGCTAGAAATATTGACGAGCATTTTCCTAGTGGAATAGAATTTTTGATCTTAGGGTGATTGCAGTATACTCCGGCTCCTGCCGATTTCGAGATCAGTGAGCCGTCTGTGTAGAAGACAATTCCTTTTGGTGGTAATTTCCCATTGAACCAGTCCTCCCTTGATGGGATCTGGATGTTGAACTTTCTGTCAAATTTGTGCTTTGTTATGATTTTGTCTGAGGGCATTAATAGATCAGGTTCGTCAATAATCGTGTTGAACCACATGCTTGAATGGTTGGTGTTCTTGAACTGATTGTCTTGTTGCTTGGTTAGCCTGCTCATTGTAATAATGGCTTCGGTTTCTATAAAAATGTGCAATGGAGTGAGGTTCAAAAGTGCCTCCATGGCAGCTGTTGGAGTTGATCTCCAAGATCCTGTTATTGCTTTGCAGGCCATTCTCTGGAATTTATCTAGTTTGTAGCGTACTTGTTGATATTTACATATGTGATTCCAAAGGAAGCATCCGTATGTTAAGATTGGTCTGATGACTGTCGTGTAAATCCAGAACTTTGGGAGAGAGACCCCATGATTTGCCGCACGCTCTCCTACGCCTAAAGGCGTTTAGTTCGTCCCTAAATAATTCATCTTTTTACGAAATGAATACCAACTTAGATTGTACATAAAAAGCGTTTTAACACGCCGAGCGATCCGGCCCATTGCCCCGGAGCGAAGCGGAGGGCCGCAATGCGAGCCGGGCGCCGGAACGGTGTCGGAACTTAGGAGTTAATTTTTTTTTCTATAGTCTGTGTAATTTTTCTATATAAAATTTAAATTTACAGAACCAAATGAACCAATTTTTAATATATATTTGCCGTCTATAATTTGGTTCAGTAAATTTAAATTTTATATAAAAAACTTCACAGACTAATTATGAGACGATGCGATAAAAAAAATTAACTCCTAAGTTACCGACACTGTTCCGGCGCCCGGCTCGCATTGCGGCCCTCCGCTCCGTTCTGGGGCAATGGGCCGGATCGCTCGGCGTGCTAAAACGCTTTTATGGACAATCAAATTTCGTAAAAGGATTACTTCCCTATGGTTGGTATACTCAAAATTACCACAATCACAAGTTGAGTTGAGATTGAATTCTCAACTCAACTCAATCTCAAGAAAATTCTTGAGTTGAGCTAAGATATTCCACATTTTCCCCACACCATCCAGAACGATAATATCGCCCAGGACGATATTATCGTCTAGAATTTTTATTTTAAATAAATTAAAATATATAAATATTTATAAATTTTAGTGGTCCCGAGCAACGCCAGGGGTATTACTCTACTAGTAGATTTTTAAAACATCAAAACATTCGCGCAGTCTATTATCAATCAATGAAAATAAATTGCATAAAAGATGTGAGCGACGGAGACTGCATTAATCTTTTGTCACCATTGTGTTTTAAATTAAAAATACCAGACTTTCTCAAGCCATATACTTTAAATATCAAACTTTTTACATTTATCGCATATTGAAAGTTTTTGTCTCAAGTTTTTTTCATGTTTCATTCGCAAGCCAGCGTAATAGACATTTCGTTCAATACATTTTTTATGTTGCACTCAGTGAAATGATAAAATTGATCACGCTGTCTTGAGAAACTTTGAACTATATACACAAGAAAACATGGCGTCCCACATACGAGTCCAATCCATCAGTGCCATCGTAAAAACTTATATCGAATTTACCTAGAACACCTTCAATATCTCATAGACACGAATGCACAAGCAATGGTACGTGAAAGGGCATGTTTATGCCAGCTATGCTTCTTTTTTAGGCAAAGCTGTAATACCATTGAGAATGTGAACTTTGCCGTGCTATAGCAGGTGCCACATTACACATTAAATATAACATTTAAATGAGGGGTAATCCGTAGTCTCAGAGTAAATCTGATTTACTTATACATATAATCTTCCAAACTCATTGAAGTCTGTGAAAAAACTTTGTCGAGCTAACTTTGAGTAATGTTTTTGAATTCCCAATACACAGGTACTACACCGCCAACCACTGGATACCATTACTGTGTGTACTACAATGCAGTAGAAAATTAGCACCCTCACGTCACTCACTGGTGCCATGTTATGGAGACTATTATATACCACGCTACCAAGCGTAATAAATTAACAATCGAAACAATCGACTAAAGTTTCTGAATTGGCTTTCAAAATTTTCAAGATGTGTGGCAGCTTCTTGTCATATGTGTGGCAGAAGTCTCCTTGTCGAAACTTATACAACGTTGCCAAATTCAGTAACTTTCATTTTATTACAAAGAAAAGCGCAGGTAAGGAGCGGCGTCATATTACGGTCTCAGGCACATTTAAAGCGGCTGTCCCGCAGGACTTAGTGAAAATGTAAAAAAATCAGTTTACATTTATAGAAAAACGAGCTATCATATGGCTTCATGGTCAGAAAAATTATTTAAAAAATAGCTCGACCAAAAATGTGTCACTATTTCTATAGATCTTGGTCAAATTAGGTCATTCTATGTAATAGCACATCTTAGCCGATCAAGCAAATTTTTAAAGAATTATCTCTCCTCTAACTAAAACAATCTAATTTAGTTGAAAATGAAATTTCGACAATATGTTATGAATCGATCCAGATCAAGCAAATTTTTAAAGAATTATCTCTCCTCTAACTAAAACAAGCTAATTTAGTTGAAAATGTAATTTCGACAATATGTTGTGAATCGATCCAGATCAAGCAAATTTTTAAAGAATTATCTCTCGTCTAACTAAAACAAGCTTCGCCTTCGGCTCGGATATGCAAACTCTACCCTTGTCAAAATAACACTTTTCTAAGGAGAGGCGACATAACAACACGGTCAATATCGTCAGGAACGATATTATCGTTTTCTAGACGATAGTATTGTCTAAAAAACGATAGTATCGTTTTTTGGACGATAGTATCGTCTAAAAAACGATAGTATCGTTTTTTAGACGATACTATCGTCCAAAAAAATGATATTATCGTCCCAAAAATTTTCATCCAGGACGATAATATCGTCTAAAATTATAAATTCTAAAATATTTTCAGGACGATATTATCGTTTAAAAAAACGATACTATTGTTTTTAAACGATAATATCGTTTTTTTGGACGATACTATCGTTTTTTTAGATGATACTATCGCCTAAAAAACGATATTATCGTTCAAAAAACGATAATATCGTTTTTTTGACGATAATATCGTCCTGGATGAAAATATCGTTTTTACGTGTTACGGCATGTTTCATTTTCATTTACATTGCCTAGTCACGTAAAGCATTGTACTTACGAGGTTCCAAGTTGTTATTTGACAAGTGGGGAATACAGCCCTCCCCTTCGGGTCGGGCTGTAACACCCCACTTATCAAATACACAACTTGGAACCTCGGAAGTAATATACAATTTCTCTCAAAA
Organism: Bradysia coprophila; assembly: GCF_014529535.1. Taxonomy (NCBI): domain Eukaryota; kingdom Metazoa; phylum Arthropoda; class Insecta; order Diptera; family Sciaridae; genus Bradysia; species Bradysia coprophila. The sequence goes on along the minus strand of NW_023503293.1, from coordinate 3,226,146 downwards.
ATACTTTGATCCGTCGAAAATAATTTTAGCACTGTAAAAAGCTTGGAAAACGTTTTCATACAAAATAGTACTCTATATGGTAGGCTGGTAGCTGTCACTCGAAGAACTTTTGCTCGAAGTGCGTTTATTTGATCAAAGGCTATAGAGTGTTGAAAGAGAATGTCAAAAAGAGTGTGCCCCATCGAGATGACTTAAATTAACTGGTTTACTTCTAGCATACAACTTTTGACATGCTACACTGAGGAAAAAGATTTTTAAACTACAGCTGTAGTAGGTAATAGATCAGCTGTAGTTGATAATGTTTGGAAAAATTACCCACAGCAAGTAACGTATTACTTGTGGTGAGTAATTTTGGAAAAAGTTATTTAGGACGGTAATTTTTTCAGAAATTACCTATGGCAGACGCTCTCAAAGATTACTTGCCACGGTTAATATTGGGTTTTTCTAGCAGTTCTGCATATCCAGGAAACTTTTTAAAAATAAAAAACAAACTCTTTCGAGAAAATGGGACGACAACAATTAAGATAAAACACGACTTATTGTCCGCATATCGAAATTTGTAATAAAAATAAACGAAAAATTCAATATGCAGACAATATGGAGTTTTACTAGAGTGTTATCTTAATTTCTGCATATTGTTAGAGTTTAGTTTTATTCGAACCAATCAAGGGAACTAACCGCTTTTTGCGGGACCTAGATATAGACTACACGCTGCAGAAATATGAAAGTCATTCGATCTGTTTCTTTTTTTTTAATAAATTCGTTTATTACCATCTTCAGTTCAATTTTAATTCAAAGAATCATAGAACTTAGTGACATATTTCTGACCAAGACATTCTTTAAATCGATTTTTTTTCATAAAGCCATGATGGCTCTTTTTTGATCAAATGGAGAAAAATGTAGAACACACCAGATCTACATTTTTCTCCATTTTGTCCGAAAAAAAATTCCGATTTTTTTATAGTGCCAAAATTTTTTGTTCGGATTTGTCCAGTTTAAGTACTCTATTTAGAGTACCACTCATGCTTGAAATGCGTTGATTTTATTTAAAAATCTTTGTCTTCCAGCCGGCTAAGGTGATCCTTTTTTCCCGACTTTAGTCTCATTTTTGAATGCTCCCAAAGACGGGATGATTTTATTTTTACGAGAATCTATATTTTCGCAATAAGATTTGTTCCATAGGTCAGGTGGACTATTCTGGACTGGAGATCGAGAGGTCACGGGTTCGCGCCCAACAATGCAAGTTTTCATTTCAAATAATTATTAATAAAAAATCAATTTCATTTCATTTCAGCTATGTACTCTACATGCTAGGTCGAAAATTTTTGTTTTGCCGAGTGGGAAGTTTGTAGCCGGAGCCGAAGGCAAGGGCTATAATCCCACTAGGCAAAATAACAATTTCCGCACTAGCATGTATAATGTTTTACTCGCGAAGGCCCCCGGAAATGAGTTTTAACGTCAGTGTCCGTGAAGTAAAACGAGTTTCCGGGGGGTGCAGCGAGTAAAATTCAGTTCAAAATTAACTCGTCGGAAGTGTAATACAACAGAATATCGAAATACTCCCCAGTACTATGAAATATATCTCCGAAAGACGTGAGATATTTTCTTTTTAAATTATTGAGTTAATTTTGAATTGAATTTAATCAGAAATGGAACCAAAATCATTTTTATTAATTTTATTTAAAAAAAAAAACAGGACCCGACATGATTTGCGACATGAACCCGTGACTATCGACCACAACATTTTGATTAGAAAGTAACAGTTGCACAGTTATTGTAGGTAATCACAACTACAGTTCTGATAGCAAGTAGAAAAATACAGCTGTGACAGCTACGGTCGAAATATTTTCTGTGACAGCTTAAAAACTAGCAAGAAACTAATTTTTCTTCCTGAAGTACCAAAACCGTCACATTCACTCACCAAATTTAGTACCGAAAGAGCAACATTCTCCGACACTTTTTTCTCTCAATTTTCATTCCCGCTTATGTCATTTTCGATCCTATCTTTATTCTTTCCCAGATGTGTCATGTACTATAACAAATGAAAATGCTACACATGTGATATTAAATGCGATCTCGCATCAGATTTTGTGATATCGCATGCGATCTCGCATTATATTTTGTTATATCGAATGCCATCTCGCATGTGATATTGTGATATCGCATGAGATTTTGTGATATCGCATACGATCTCGCATGTGGTATAGAGATCGCAGCTGAATATGGCGTGCAAATCTGTTGTTATGTTTTGTTCGGAATGTGACTTTGGTACTCCAGGAAGAAAAATAGTATACATACCACGGATCGAAAAGGTGTGTTTTAGACCACGGTGGTGAAAACGTCCTTGGTCTCCGCTCCGCTTCGCGTCGCTCCATCCCTGGACGTTTTCACCACCTGAGTCTAAAACACACCTTTTCGATCCTTGGTATGTAACATACTATTTCCTCAGTGTAGTTGAATAATTTTCTTTATGCATCACAATATGCAAAATTTGCAAGCTTTAGGTACCTATGTGGCATAAAACGTTGTATGCAACTAATTAGGCTCACGATGTGTATTATGACACATGGCGATTGCATAAATAACTATGTTTCTCTTTTTTTCGCTCTTTTATCACTATAATAAAGTGGGTTCCTGCTCAGTGAACAGTGCTCACTATTTGTATTTCAAGTAATCGCTTGAAAACCATTAAAACTCATTTCTTCCTTGTGCAATTCTTTTTCTTATTCTCGAATGAAACAATTTTTTTTTTGGTGCAACTCCGATGAAACTATTTTTTTTCGGGTGCAACACCAAAACAACTCTCTTTTTTTACAAGCAACTCTTTGCAACTTATACGCACATCTTTTGAGTGGTTTGCCCCTTGGCTTAGAGTACCAAATGCAAGTCTGTCTATTGTGACTAATGACCATGGCCATAATAATACTGCAATTTCTACAGCTGAATGGCAATAATTTTTCCATTATAAAATGGATTTCCACTCGAACTTGTAGTGCTTTATTAACAGAAAATAAAAAAAGCTAATAACAGAAATGAAAACCAATTAAATGGTTTCCTTCTTCCCGGCTGGTTAAACATTTTTCAAAGCAAACACCCCGTATATGCGTATATCTCTATAAATAGTTCAAAGAACATCTTTCTCTCTCTCACTCTTCCGAGCTTTATATTTGAGAATTTTGTTATTGTGTTGTTTTCGAGATAATTCAAAACAAGCAAATATATTATAAAAAATAATACTCAACAAAAATTGATTTTCTTTTATTTTTCGTAAACAAAATATATATCTTCATGCGACATTTATTTTATCGGGACACATAATCTTAAAAGAAAAATAAAAATGGTATATATGGTAGACGACAATTCGGTTCGGTTTATCACTCATATTAATTGATAATAATAATGACTCGGAAACGCTTTAAAATGACGCAAAATGATAATAGAGGTGTTAGGTTAGGTCCCTATGTTTGAGCCAGATAGTGAGCACAATGACTGTCTCGTACCTCATTTGCTGTTGCACAACATTTGTAAAACATGCACTTCGTTGGGTTTGAACATCTTTCTGTCAACATGTTTGTTGAAGAAACGATATAAAAGTCAATTTTCATTTTCGTTTATGATTCGCTAAAAGTGTACATGCAAAAATGTATGTCACTGTCGTTATGGCCTGGTCGAACTGTCATCTGATCGAAACAGTGACATTTACCGAAGCTATTCGTTGTTGATAGTGGTATTTTCTTTAGAACAACAGTTCAAATATGGCACTCCTAGCTTTAATATCTCTATTCGACGATAAGTGTTGTGAACGCAAACGTCGGTCCAGCTACTTTCTGTTGTTCTAAAGAAATCTGACTAAATTGCAGTATTTCAGGTTTAACGTCATTTCAGATTCAAATTTATCAATTCAGGTTTCAAGTGAATTCAGGTTGACCTGACCTGTTCCGAGCCTTATTTCGAATACATCTAGATGTCAGTTACGAAAATCGGTGATTTCCTTCTGATTGACAATCTTATTAAATAATTAGGTAATTATGGTGGTTGATTCTCCTCTGTTGTTTAGTTGCAAATAATTAAACAATCAATTAATTACGATAAAGTCTCGATTTGAACCATTTGTACATACATTAATAACGGTTGATTTAAGCCAGCAAATGTTATATATATGAAGGAGGAACGTGACATTGTTCTTAAATTCATTTAAAAAAAGACTCTACTGGGATGCCGAACGAAATGTCACAGCAGAGAATTGAAGAGTCGTAATGCCGAGTATATATGTTTCTAAAATAAACCGCACAGTTCCATACCTGAAATTTCTTACTTTTAAAAAGTATAATTGAACAATGAACCATAAAGCCTCTAATGTCTTTCAAATTGATTTCTCAATACCGAAAAACAAACGAGAGGATAAAAATAAAATACACAATTGAGATGAAGCAACGAAAGAAAAAAAAACAAGCGAAACATTGAACTCGAAACTCTTGGCAAAAAATAATATATTCTTCTTCAATGCACACAATTTTCTTGTTTCGCGTATTTTCCTTTTATATATTTTATTTTATACGTTTTCGATTGAAACTGAAATTTAATTTTATTTTATTGGAACATTGAACAACGAACCAATTTTCGATATGTCTGTTTTGAAACGTAAGACATATTTTGAACGCTTTTTGCAATGAGTTTTGGATTCAAATGTGGTTTGGAATTCAGGTTTTAAATTTAAAATAATTGAAAAGTATATGCATCAGCTCTTTTCTAGCTTTGAATATCCGCTGTCAACATTTTTGATTCAACATCATACCATTAAATTAAAGCATTCGTTACTAACGAATCATTACAAAACTTTTTATTTTACTGATGTTACATTAAATGGATATGTGGCTTTCCACCGGTCAGTTATCTTAAACTCAGCGTACACAGGGCCTATTATGTAGAATTAATTTGCAAAATTTGCAAAAATTCACAGAAATTCACAAAAATTTGCACAAATTTACGCTTCATTTTCAGCACATTTTGCAAGTCTTTGCGTTCTTTTGTCTGTTTTAGTACAATTTAAAGTGAATAAAGCAATTAATTTGACTTTGAAGGTGTGTAGAAGTTATTTTTTGAAAAATTTTACAAATTTGTGTAGAATTTTGTGGGAATTTTTGCAAATTTAATTCTACATAATAGGCCCTGGCGTACAGCCATTATAGCTAACAGCACATCACAGTGCCACCTTTAGCTTCTGGGTGACATGGGGCAAATTAAAATCGAGTGCCAGTATAGCTATGCATAAGGATGCGTTTGCGTTATAGACATATTCATTGGTGGACTTTTGACTGTGCCTCTTTACAGAACCTAAACTTACTCAAATATTTTTTATCACCTCTTGTTTTGTCGTGACAAAAGCAAAGCGAGAACTAGCTCCATATATCTGCTCAAAAATGAAAACTTATCACCCAGACGGTGATTGAGTTCTCGACATTTGTGACTCATTCTAAAAAATTACTGAATTTACCACAATATATCAAAAACTAAAAGAAAAATTGTTTTTTTTTATTACACTCACCTCAATTAGGTTAGAAATTTTTATGCCACTCAGCATCATAAATATGCAAAAATTTGCAAACCTTAAATGCCTCTGTGGCATAAAACGTTGTATGCAACTCGATGCAAATTACTTTATTAGGCTCATGATGTGTATTATGACACGAGGCCACACATCTAGAGACTTATAAAGTACTTTATGCCACTCAGCATGATAATATGCAAAAATTGCAAACTTTAGATGACTATGTGGCATAAAACGTTGCATGAATCTCGGTGCAAAGTACTTAAGTAGGCTCACGATGTGTATTATGACTAATAAAGTACTTTTTTTGATACCAACATTGAAAAATGATACTTTCGCCCCGCATATGAGGGGCGAAAGTAAAAAAATGCATCCCACGGGGAGAAAGTACTTAACGAAGAGCGAACGCAACTGAACGAACAGCGAAAGTGACTGACGTCACAGAAAATGAGAGAAATGAGTCGAGTTGTCAACAAAATCCGCTCATATTATGCAGAATACTTTGATCAAAATTGTAAAACACTGTGCGCCAGTGTTCTTATTGAAATTAGCATACAAAGTTGATACTTTTTGTTACTGAATGATTTGTTAGTTATATCTTAATTTTTGTGTGTGTTATTGTTGTGATGGCTAAATTATTAAATTTTTCATATACCAGGGGGCTGCCGCCCCCTGGACCCCCGCATTTTCTGGCTAAATGCCTTTTTATTTCAACATTTTGTTGCGATGTTTGCGATACGTATCAATTTTCAATGTTGGTATCAAAAAAAATAGTATGAACGACTCGGGGCAAAAGTAAAAATATTCAACCTGTGCGATTAGAGCCCTTGCCTTCGGCGCGGGCTCCAACTCTCGCACACGGTTGAATTTTTTTACTTTCGCCCCTTGTCATTCAATGTACTATTGCACTCGATGTCATAAATAACTATTGCACCTCGATTGCATAACTAACTATTATGCAACTTCTTGTTTTTCTTCGTTCCACACGTTGCTAATATGTTAATACAGTTCGCATTGACTTTGTAGATCTGACATAGCATACACATGATGCAGGTGTGCAATTTATTGATGGAAGGGTGAAACTGTTGGAACTTAAAAAAATCGAAAGTGCAAACTAAAACTAAAATAGATCATTTCTGATCACAATTTTGATTATTGGTTTTAAATTTTTCATATTCAAAAAAGTTTTCGTTTCTTTATATTGTAATTGCGCTAATATTATTAGTCTGGGCTCTTATGTTAAAAAAACCGGACCGCAAAATGTTGTTGGATTGTATTCGTTGAAAAAACCGAAATCTATTTTTCTTCGACTGTATTTTTGAAAAAGACATGTTTTATAATTCTTCAAGCCCAATCGAATGGTATAACTGAAAAACTCGGGAAACGCCTAGCGCGGATTGACATAAAAATTCAGACTTTATTGCGCCATGTACCGTGGAAATCAGCTACCTTTATTTAATTCGGTAATTTCTATAAATTTTCGAGACAGATTTACACTAAAATTCAATCTAAAGTACATTTAGGACATCAGTATTCTTGGCTGGTTTCAAATAAAATATAAAAAAAAATCGAGAGGACTTTTGAAGTATCGACTCAATTTTGTTAGCAAGAGATTCATGTGTTCGATTGATTTTTTTTAAGTTCCTCCAGGTCAACACGCTTCCATTTGAAATTGCACACTTGTATGATGTGTATGTTACAATCTAGAATTTTGTACTTATTTTTTGTGACGAATAAATCAATCCAGTTATCTAGAACGTGTAAAACGAAGAAAAACAAGAGGTCGCTTAGACATTTCTAACATAATTGTGGTGGCTGAAGAAAAAACAGAAGTAAATGACAGTAAAAAGGTTCAAAAATATCAAAATATCGCAAATTCTTGCTAATGAGATGGGCTAAATATCATTTAACTAAATAGAAAAGTAACTCAATATGTGCACGTTGTCCTGTACATTGATTATTTTCCGTAATTCATTTTGAGTTTATTAACATAAATAAACGGCCGAATACAAATTATTTGGCGGTTTTTTCATTAAATAATTTCAGTGTAAATAATACTTTAACATTTTCTTACAGATGCCACTAAAAGACAAAAACGAATAGAGGGAATAAAGTGTAAATACCCAACCGCAACATTTCTCTATGACGTTTGTGCGCGCAAACATTTCAACGGATGGTATTATTCTGTTATGTAGGTGACAGCTACAATAATCACATATAAATTATGATTGTGAAGTAAAGAGTGTTAAGTCTGGTTTCCACTTAAAAGTGTCCGTCGTGAGAGAGCACTATGTAGGATTTCTATTGGTTAAAATTCGTCTCTCTCGTTTTTTAACCAATTAAAAGCTCTCTTAGTCGTCCTAGTAAAAATAGTAAAAAGAGTAAAATCAAGTCTTACTTGAGCTACTCATAGCGACGCGAAGGAGACCTAATATTCACAATTTTATTTTGTTCTACTGGCTCGTTTGACAGTGGACCAAAACAAAAATTTTAATTAGGCACTTCAAGCAAAAGTACTTCGAGTGATAGCTGCCAATAGGGCTCTATCGAGGGGTAACCGACTCGGGAAATTGACTACACACCCTCAAAGGAATTGCCGGAGTATCCGGTAAATAATTGGAATTGATGGAATTGACCGGAATTGATCGGAATTGACCGGAATTGATCGGAATTGATAGGAATTGACTGGAAATATGTGGAATTGTAAGGAATTGAAAGTAAATGAGAGTAAATGCTGATAAGTGTGATTATCGGAAAGAAGTACCAGCGAATGCAAAACCACACTATTTCCTTTTTGTTTTAATTTTAAAAGCTCCCGCACAATAAATAACAGTGTACAGTGTTGATCAGTTCCATTTTAGAACAAGTCCAACGTTCTTTTATGTTCAAAATATGCACACTGAAGGATTCTTCTTCAGAGGATTCTTGTGAGTCAGATGCGGAAGAGTTTGAGCCGCAACAAATAAGTGAATATTCGTCGGGGGAATGTTAGGCTGGGGCATTGCCGATGCGAAATGCTCCAGTTTCAAACCAAATTTACAAAAAAATGCATCACCGACAATATCATCTATTCCATCAACTTTTCAAAAGCCTAAAATCTTACGATGTCGATCACTTGAGCGAAACAAAAAATTGAGTGCTTTGGCTTTTGCTGACGTGTGCTGAACAACGTTTTGTGCATCGGACAACTGAAATAGACAAAACACAGCAATTTACTTGAAAACATACACACTTCACATTCACCATATTAATCAATCGTATAGTCATGGAAAAATTCATGTAATTTCTTTCCCGCACCATAAATCGTAAAGAAATGAAGTTTTTTTCATGCCTTGGGCATAAATTACGGAATTTTTCTCGTAACTTAGGCCCTCAGCATGAAACGTTGTATGCGAATCTGTTGTGGACGGTTTATTTTAGGCACTTTCGCTTGTCGCCCTCAGAACGAAGTGAGGGCGACAAGCGAAAGTGCCTAAAATAAACCGTCCACAACATATACGTAAATAACTATTCCTGCACGATATATAGTTCGGGAAAAACTGACATTTCTTAATAAAAAATCATGTCAAAATATGTCGTATTTCAGTTGTCGGATGCACAAAAGTTTTTCGTCATTTCCTAGCTTGGTACGAAAAATACTATTTATCTAAAATAAACAATGATGTGCGATGTGAAATCATTTTAAACAAAACTGCAGTCAATTGGACGGTTTAATCTAAATTGAAATTGATGATATAATCTGACGATTCTTTTTCCAAAATGCTTAAAGGTTTAACTTTGACTTTAAATTTATATCTATTTGAAAGTATCGAGCAATTATTTCGAAAATTCGTGGAATTGAAGGAATTGATTGAAGTAGTGGTGTTAATCCGTTAATTAAAGAAATAAAAGGAATTAAGAGCAATTAAAAGGAATTGACAGGAAGTACCTTTAGAAATTGAAAGGGTATTGAAAGGAAATTGAAAGGGAATTGAAAGGGAATTGAAAGAAATTGAAAGGAATTGAACGGAATTGAACGGAATTGAAAGGAAATAGAGCGAATCCAGCAATTAGACGAGTTGGTCCGGTAATTGTAGTTTAGGCTTAAAACGAAGAATGTTATGCGCTGGCAGCAAATAATGTATCAGATCAGATTTTTATTGATTTTTACTAATTGAACATTGCTGAATTCGATTTTCACACTTGTCATCCCAAATATCTCTGATTTCATCCAGAATCGGGAATATTCTGAAGCCGTGACGTAACCGTCTGCTCCTCACAATAACATATTTCAAATATGCACGATAAACACAAATTTATAGCAAATTACTTTCACAGAACGCATCAGAATCTGTTTCCGATTAATTTTATTGTTGATTTATTGGCAAATAGTTGGGAAACCGTTGTAAATCAGTAAAATTAAAGTTCGTCCTCCATTTATCTGTTTACATCAAATTAAAATCTCTGTAACTGTCAATGACAATTCATAAATTCGAATATGTTACGTATTACGCATTGTTACGTATTGAGTATAGTCAGAATTGGCGCAAATACGCCAATTGACATTTAAAATGAAAATCCATTCTTATTTGAAATACGGTTGAGTCACATGTGTAAACAAATGGTATTGGAATTTAAGTGAAAATCTATCTTGAAATAATGGAGTCAGTTTTAAATTTGAAACAGTGTAGTAAGACCAGTGTTTCTACATGCTTAATTTGTCTAAAGCCTCCACCAAAAGGTAAAAAACTCTCAAATGGAGGAGAAAAAGCTGTTCGATCACTTCAATCCGCCGCTTCACTAAGAAACCTAAAATACAATCCGCAATACAAAGGCGCCATCCAGCGAATTCAAGAACTTAATCTTGTTGCAATTACGTACCATCCGAGCTGCTATGCAACATTTACGAGCAACGAAATGATAATGCGACTCGACGATATTGATGTGAGTCTGCAAAATGTCGAAAAAAGAGATCAGGCCATTGAAAATGCAACCGAATGGGATCGATGCATATTATGTCAAGAACCGCAAGGGCGCAATTCAGAGCATTTAAGACAAGTATCTTCGCAAAACAAGCAACAACAACTGCGAGATTTGGCTGAATGGGACGTAAATTTAAATATTCGAATTGGCGGAACTTCAACTGACTTGATATTGGCTGGTGCTAAATATCACAGCAACTGCTACAATAAGCGTAATCGTGAAAAAAATAAAAGCGTCAATGAAAAATCCCAGTCGAAACAAAGCCAACAGGCTCTTAAGGAACTAAGTGCTGAACTTCATATTGCAGCTGAAAATGGAAAGGTTCGTCTTGTAGTAGTACCTGTTTGATCACACTTTTACTCAATTCGTTCCTATTACTTATTCTTTCATTAGGTTTTTAAACTTCGAGATGTGTATGATCGATACGTCGAACTGGCAATAAGTTTCAATGAAACTGTTCCACCATCATTTTCGTCAAGAATTTCGACGTTCAAGGATAAACTGGGTGGATTAGTTGGTGGTATATACCAATTTTATCAGCCACTCAACGTTAATGTTGAAGATCGACAAATGCTGTTGATTCCGACCAAATACCAATTCTCATTAGTATCAGAAGCAGTAATAGATGGTTTCGACCCTACTGAAAGACTTTGCGAAACTACTGCACCTGATAATCCCATCATCGATATTGTTCACACTGGCTTAAAGATTCACGGTGACATGAATGCCATGAGTGGACACAAGGGTCTAGATGTATCTGAGGATGCTGCCAAAAAAATTGTTCCTGAAAGCTTGTTTATGCTATTAAGTTTGCTGATTAGAGGACAGTCTTCGTTGGATGAAATGTTAGAATCGGACTGTGATAACGACGAAAATTCTGATCACGACGAAAATTGTGAAGACGACGTAGGCAACAGTGGAAAATACTTCGAAAAAAAAATTTTGTCAATCGCCCAAGATATCATTTACGTAGCGAGCAAAGGGAAGAAATTAACCCCAAAGCACATTGGTCTCGGTCTAGCACTCCATCAAAAGACAAGATCGCGGAAGCTCATCAACTTATTTAACAGTGCTGGTCATTGCGTGACGTATTCGAAAGTTTTACAAATCGACAACACATTGGCTGATCTTACATTAAGCACAATAGACCATACTACAGGTTCTGTAGTGCCCCCACATTTTAAATCGGCTACAACTATTAAGCAAGAAAACCCACAATTACGCCACGAACCTATTCTTCAAATAACCGCTGATAATATCGACATAATAGCGGACACACTTGACGGAAAAAATTCTTTTCACGGGACTCAGGTGGTCGCTTTTCAACGCAATGTATCATCGTCTTCGTCAGCGAGTATCTTGGATGAGATTGGAATTAAGAAGAAAGTACCGTTTCGTATTCCTGCTATTTTGAGTCAATTACCACCAGAACCAACATTGCCACCATTTTCACCAACCTTCTCAAGGGTTATAAGCACTGACTGGTATAAGAGACACGTCGACGTAACAGAATCAGTGCAGCACGCTAAGGCGATGGATATGTCATTCCTCATATGTCGTCAAAATGAATCGGAAAGTAATTACACTGGATGGACCGAGTTTAATGAAAGAATTTCTCAGAATAATCACCAAGTTACAACCCAAGGTTATCTTCCACTTATACTGAATCCAGCTCATGAACACTGCACTTTACTATTGTTTTTACAACGGGCGGTTTCTTTGGCTGACAGTTTGAACTACAAGTAAGTTTTATCATCAATTACCATGACCTTTTCCACTGTAATGGGCACCTATGTTGCATTTGCAGACACATCGTTGCAACAGTAGATCAAGCACTTCATTTAAAACTGTGTGCACTATTGGAAGCTAATCCAATTTACAAGGAACGCGTTATTGTAAAAATGGGTGGATTGCATCTAGCAATGAACTATCTTCGAGCAATTGGACAGCACATGGCGGATACTGGGCTATCGGAAATTTGGAAGGAAAGTGATCTATTGGCTGATGGTTCAATTCTGAAAGTACTTGATGGAAAGGCGTATGCAAAGGCAATGAGAGCTCATAAGCTCACATTCCAAGCTATGTGGAGAATCTTGATTCCTCGACTTTTAAGTTTCGTTCAGCAAAAAAGTCCAACTGTATATTCAACTATAGCAGAAGCGGGAAAGAATGTGGACAGCATCGTGGATATTGTTAAATCTGAAAAATTTGCTTCAATAATGGCAGCATTTATAGAACACGAATCCATGGAAAACAGTAATTTCAAATTTTGGTGGACATACGTGGATAGCATCAGCACACTACTTCTGTTCACACGTTCACTCCGGGCCGGCCAATGGGACATCTACCTTCATGGTGTGAAATCGATGCTTCCTCTAATGGAAAGGTATAATCATCGTAATTATGTGTGTTCGGTAACAATATTCCTTGCCCAAATGAATCAACTACCTAATGACGTGAAAGCAGCGTTTGTGGCTGGTGATTTTGTAGTTAAGATAACCGAAGGCACATTTAACCAGGTCGATGCGGATCATGCTCAAGAATGGATGGTTGGTATTAGCAAAGACTCTGGAGGCATAGTAGGAGTCACACAGAAAGACAACACTCTGCAAAGGTGGGCACTTTCTTTCGGTTGGAGAACTGAAATTACACAGAAAACATTCGCAATGTATGGCTTAGCTAGCAAAACCATGATTACCAACGAAGCTACAAAGGCAAGACGAGCGCGGGATTGTCGTGATGAAGAGTCAATATATCGATCGTTAACATATTTCAACGTCCTTGCACCGATTCAATACTCGGGTATGATACAAAACATTGTCACAAAAGATGTTGTGTCTCAAAAAATTCAAGATTTCCTTTTAAATGTTGTGGAGAATGGGGAACGGCAAGTTTTAGTCTTCGTAAAAGAACGTTTAATTGGTGATGAGAATGGAGTTCGTATAAGTTTTGATGAGCCGGTAAAACAAAACATAGTGTCTTCGATGACAACATTGTACGAACCATCATCAGTAAAGCCGACCCAGCCTCTTCAAAAGATTTTAAAAGCTCACGGTAACACATTACAGCGGCTGGTTATGGCATTTGAAGCGGGTAGAGAAATGAATCTTGAAAAAATGTTGGAGCATGAATTGCAGGAATATCCACTTTCTTTGGTCGAAACTAACGGTCAGCTTAGATCAGGAAATCCATTGGGAATACACGTACTGACTAAGAGTGAAGATTGGTGTGTGTCGGTGTCTACTTCAAAAACGGACGCTCAAGTAATTGTTTCTGGCGACACACTAGTTGGAGCAGTACCGAAAAATCTAAAAACATTTGGAGAACTTGCGGAATATTTTAAAACCAATTTGGATCTGTTGACTATCAATTTCTCACGAATCGACGTAATATTTAATCGGCACGTTAAAGCATCGATGTTAGATACGGTTACTTCAAAGAAAACGAGGACTCCAGCCCCGATTCGACGTATAATTGAAAATGAGAAAGTGGCCGTACCAAAACAGTGGCAAACGTTCATGGCACTGGATGAAAACAGAGAAGATCTGTACAGATTTTTGGCGTCAGAAATGTCTAAAATTGAATTCGATGCGACGGATGTAATATTTTCAGAGACAACTGATATTTTTTCATCCATAACGGACACATGTACAGATGAACTTAAATGCTGGCATGACGATGAAGTTATGCGAATAGCGCTTCAAGCTGTAAAGACTGAGAAGAAAGTTGTGGTCATTTATGCTTCCGATTCAAACGGAAAAGCCTATTCCAACTTAATCGTTTTGCTCGTTCACCACTTCAAAAAAATGAAGTGTGAGGAACTGTGGCTTAGAACTGGCACAACCAAGAAACGATTGTTCGTCCCCATTCATAAAATTTGTTCCACGCTTTCGACCATTGTAAAGCAAAACATTCTGGCATTTGATGCCATTACAGGATCGCCTCTCACTTCATTTATTGCCGGCATAAGCAAGAACAGTGCTTGGAATATTTATCTAGAACAAGCCAGTTTACTTTCGGGACTATGTAAAAGTAATTTAACCAATAATGCTATACGATCGGCCGAAAATTTTGTAGTAAAACTCTACAAGTTAGGACATAAAGCAAGCACGACAAACTCTGCTCGATACATTCTATTTGGCTCTGCTAAATCACCGGAATTATTACCGCCAACAACGGACGCTATTGTGCAACACATAAAGCGTTGTCACGTTCAATTACTTATTTGGCAAAATATTTACAATCCGCATGTCAATTTGGGATCACTTCTTCGCTCTGGATGGAATTTAAATAGTGAAGGAAAAATTGTACCCGTGCTCACAACTTTAAATCCAATTACTAACTCATCAATCGAAATGGCAACATGTGGATGCAAGGGACAATGTGTAAATTTACGTTGCCATTGTGTTAAAGGTAAAATGCCATGCACTGCACTTTGTAGTTGTATTGGAGTTTGTAAAAATATAAAAAATGATTCCTCTTCTGTATAAAAACATGATTTCTGTGTAAATATAGCAAAAATTAAATGCTGAAAATTATTTCGTTCTGTTTTTATATACGCTCCAGCTGGAAAGTAGCGGGTTCGTCAACGAAATTGAATAAAACATTGGTCCAAGGTGTTTGAAGTGCTAAACTTTGTTTTGAACAAGACGAATGAAAACGATCGAAGCAAATCTAGGGATCGAAATTATATGTCACAACATTGAATCATATTTCGTGAGAAAAAAAAATCATTCGTGAGAAGCACTATAGATAGATGTACCCATACGAACCGATACCTGATTATGTGAGGTGAGGATAAAATGTGTATATCTCAATCGTACATTGTTCGTATATTATAAAAACAAATTACGATAGGTAAGTTATAAGCATATAAGTAAGTTTGGTCGAATACACGGCAAATATGGTACTCTCTTGGCAGCGTAAAATAAACCACTCACTTAAGAATATATCAGGTCCCAGGTTGGTTTATTTTACGCTTCAGTGGTACTCTGGGTAAATTCCATTGGAGTGCAGATTTTGCGACATCTGCTCATGATCTTGATCACATCAATAGTGTATTTGTCGGTTTACTAAATGACACGTATCTTATAATGTTCATTATAATGAATGTAATTTTCGATTGATTTTTGAGTAAAACCAGAAAACAAAATGGAACAAGTAGGACAATAACTTTACCTATTTATTTACCAATCGACAAATTAGAACAGACACTACATACATGACGGCGGCTACATTAATCACACAATCCTTTAATTTCTATTCAACCGACGGTTAATTTGCAAACCAGATACGAAACATAACTCGTAAATTTATCTGTTTTCTATAATGAAAATTTTTTATCCAAGGGATCATCTACAACTAAACACTGAAAGAGCGTATTTCGTTAAAGATCAACAAACGTTATCATTTTGTGTCATCGGGAATACGATATTTCTATTGTTTAAAACAGATAAAATCGGTTAAAATCGGTTTTAACATAGAAATATCATATTTCCAACTGACACTAGATGCTAGTGTGTGGTTGGCCTTAAACCGCAATATTTTACCTAAAGCCTTTAAAATTAAAATAGATTAATAGTATTAACTATATTGATACTGCCAAATATATCAAAAGTAAAAGAATAAGCAATATTCCAAAATGAAAACTTCAATTAGAATTCTAATTTTCATTTGAATAATTCAAATTAAGTGCCAATTCTGACTATACTCAATACGTAACAATGCGTAATACGTAACATATTCGAATTTATGAATTGTCATTGACAGTTACAGAGATTTTAATTTGATGTAAACAGATAAATGGAGGACGAACTTTAATTTTACTGATTTACAACGGTTTCTCAACTATTTGCCAATAAATCAACAATAAAATTAATCAAAAACAGATTCTGATGCGTTCTGTGAAAGTAATTTGCTATAAATTTGTGTTTATTGTGCATATTTGAAATATGTTGATGTGAGGAGCAGACGGCTACGTCAGGGCTTCAGAATATTCCCGATTCTGGATGAAATCAGAGATATTTGGGATGACAAGTGTGAAAATCGAATTCAGCAATGTTCAATTAGTAAAAATCAATAGAAATCTGATCTGATACATTATTTGCTGCTAACACATACTTCTGATTACTTATGTTCAACATTTTCCTTAACTATTGAGGTAATTAAGCGGAATTGAAAGGAATTAGAAATTGATTTGCCACCATTTTGGCCAGTCGGTTACCCCTCGGGCTCTATTTTGTATGAGAATATGTTACAATGTCAAAATTTGTCAAAATTTGATTGTGTGAAATGTCAACTTGATAAAAAAAATTTTTTTTTCTACAAGTACAATCTTTAATGAGTGTGCCTAAATTGTCAAAATTTGTGTTTCACCCGCCTTCGTGTAAGTGTCTTAACCTGTTCTTTCAGAACCTTGGTCTATCCTGTGCCACATAACGACTTATCGACACGATAAATTTTTCTGCTATGAAGCTGTGTGTAATTTAGAACAAAATCAGTGTGTTTAAGATTTTTTAATAAATAAGTTCTGAAAGAACATGTTAGGACATATCTGAGTTGAACAAAATATTTCTAGTAAGTGATACTAAAAAATGTATATCCACTGAACCGTTCAAATTTTGCTGCTATAGCCAAAGCACTTCAAGCATGAGTGGTACTCTAAATAGAGTACTGAAACGGGACAGTGTATCAAACAAATTTTGACACTGTAACATATTTTCATGCAAAATAGTACTCTATTTGGCAGCTGTCACTCCAAGCACAATTGTTTAAAGTGCGCTGTTTCAGCCTCTTTCGTAATTGTTTCAACCCGTTCTTTCATCAGAGTTTAGCTTTCAATATCTTACTGTTTGAAGTTATCCTATCCTGGGTTGTTATCAAAAAAAATAATTCAGAACCTTCGTCTTCGTGGGAAAAGTATGTCAATGCAGAGAAAGCGATACAAAATCCCTTCCACTGTGCAGCTTTCAGTGTAGAAATTATTTTTCAATATTCCAACTGTAATGCTCAACCAATCGAATTCATCCCAAAATAGAGTACAGTTGATTTGTTCCTTTTATTGGGAGGAATATTGCAGACGTCACTTCAATTATATCAGTATTATCGAAGTGTGGAGTTACATTACCGACATAATCTCTACCACACAAAAATGACGTATATACGCTGGGGTATGACACTTTGAACTTTGAACCAAAAATAAATATCGGGTTTTGGTTTTGTCAAGTTGAATTTCCATATACTGTTGCTATTACCAGCTACTGTACCACTTAAGTTACCAATTCTTTCGACCTACTACTACAAGTCAATCCATAATATATTATGCAACTTGCGAGTCAACAATTATTAATTAAATAAAAAAAAAACTTTGAAACATACAATAGCAGCATACTTTCAAAATTTTAGCTCGCCCGCATTATGCAAAAAAAATGTACAAAAATTCAGATTTCAATTATTTTAATTGGAAAAGTAGTAGTAATAGTAGTAGTAGCAGAAGACAGACTTGCCGACAGTGTCAATCGTGTCAATCATTCTCGGTCCTGTGAAGTAGTGCTCAAATCCACAATGTAATCATCCACTACCGGTTCGAAAACATTTCGCTTAATTTATGGTATCGTCGGTATTGATGGTAATGATCTGAATCCTCTGAATCGTATTACCGATACCATACAGTTTGTGTATGGAATTTCAACCTAACAAAAACGAAAAAATCTAGTCGTTGTACCAATAAAAATTGCGTTCGAAGTGTCATACTCCAGGGTAACAAATAAAGATGGAGGAGAAAATCAACATAACAAAAAATAGTGGAGGTGAGAAATTTAACAAATTTTTATTATGTATCAATGATGTTCGCATAAAAAATATCCAAAAATAAAATTGTGAAAATAAGTTTACGGTGCAATTGAAAATGTCCTCGTTCGCATCGAAAATGTGTCCAAATTCACGGATGCTCCAAAACACAAAGAGAATGTATTCAACTTTCTGTGTTCCAACTTTTTTTTTGTTTTGTTGGATTAGTGTGACGTTACCAATTTTGATCTGCTCTTTTACATCGCATCAGATTGAAGTCATTTCCAAATTAAGTATTTAAAGTGATGACATGGTGTTTAAAGTGTTCTTTATGCACAGTCAATTAATTCTTCTTTTTTTTTAAAAATGACTTTCATTCAATTTAATTGTTATTTGAGGTTATGATGACAGATACTGTGAATATTATATGAACCTTTGGAATAATTAATTGACTTCTCTCTATTCAGAAATTAAAATTAGACTTGATAATACCCTCAACGTGTGTTATATTGCTGAGTAATCAGTAAACCGATTGTCATTTCAGCGATAATTTAATCGGTGACAATTTTTTGCCAACTACATTCATTGTGTTACACTATTGGATAAGTATTGCATTGCCCTAATTTCAGGAACCAGTCCCAAGAATCACTTGCTAGGATTATTCGACAATTTGAAAGTGTGACCAAAGGTAATAGGAACAGAGTCACAATAACTTGGAACATATTTGTTGATTAGTAAATTTAGGATTTTTTTTTTCACCAGCCCCTGTTCAAATGTCGTTCAAACTATTTATTAATTCGAAAGTATAAAATTTGTTCGAATTCAAATCGATCGAATTTCCAAATATAATGACCTATAAGACCAAATCTTAGATTTGACGAACCACTTCCGCCGAAAGTGGAAACATTTGGCTGGTGTTTCACCAATGTTTAATCAAGTGGTTAGCAGCCTAGTCATTAATTTTTAAATAATACAAAAGTGTCACGGTGTGTGTTCATTTGTTATTCAATTGTCAGCAAAAGAGAAAAACAACCATGTTCGAACGAAGGCACCTTCGATGGTGGCTGTTCCCTAGCTTTACATGATGAATGAAACAAAAAATGAACTCTCATCTCGTGGTAAAGTGGCTGAGTGTCATTTTAAACAGCTGAAATTATTGTGAAATGTGAAGAAATAGGATCGCAATGTAAACGAAAGCTCGACAAAAAAAAAGAGTCAAAAGTCCAATCATTGATCACAAATTGATTTGAATGCATAAATTGATTGTTTTGATTGTAGTTAGTATGGTTTGGTATTGGTTCAGTCGTGTTTGACAACATCCCGAATGTATCCGTGGTGAAATCTTATCAAATTCAACTTTTTTTTCGGTTAATAAATGTTCCGAAGTAATCGTTTTTGCAGTTGAATAACATTGATACAAAATTCAGATGAAAAAAAATCTGTTCGAGTTGACTGTAAAAAAAATCGTAATGACGTGCACTCCATTCAAAGCAGATAAACTTATGACGCGATTCATTAGTATAGTTTGTGTTGAATATCAGACAACCTTGACTTGTTTATTGTTTAGCTTTTTTCATTTAAACGAATTCAGTCATTCGATTTTAGGAAATTAAAATTATTGGAATTTGCAATTGGCTTCTATTTCTGGCATAAAGTATACACACACTGTATTCCATTTCAATTTAAATGTAATGTTGCATGAAATGGTGACTGCCGTCTGAGGGTAATCGCTTCACTTAGTTTTGTTATTAATCGCATTACGAACATCCTTTACTCGTAGCAACAATTTCACTTATATCATTTCAATGTGTCAGTCAGTCTTACCAAATTTAATTTTTTTTTAAGACATGGAAGGAATCGATAAAAACATCCATAAATCACGTCAGCAATTTTCTCAAATTGTTGGACCCTCTCTCGCCGTATAACAAGGCATAATTCACTAGAGTTCATACCAATAACGTAAGCACTGATGTTGCCTTATGAATATTCGCCAGTCTTAATTCTAAAATCCGATCGATGGACCGATACAAGAAAGCATCACACTGACAAAAAATAGTTGAAAATCTCACCTGTAGCAGATAACTTAATCTTCAGGTAACTTTCAATCGCTGCTACAGCTGTAGCCTCCAATATAAAAGGTATGGCTGTGGCAGATAATGTAGATTAATTGGAGACGTGCAACAGGTGAGATTTTCGAGTGCAAAACATTGATTTCCCCTAAAAATTACCACTTAACTGCCCCACTGACCGGTCGATAGATCATAGCAGATAATTTTCATATTCTCTCATCGCCAGCTCTGAATTTTCGATAATAATAAACATCTAATTGTACTGCACAGACACGAGAACATTAATCACCGTAACTTCAAGTCACTTTTGCCATTTTCAACGTTTTCATACCACACTATTCAATCGCGATATTCAACATTGCGAATTATCTACCTTTGTACGTTACATTTTCCTGCGTAAAGAACGTAAAGAATATGGTTTTTGTATGTGTCTCGTCGTGTAATTAATGTCTCGTTCAGTTGACCATTATCTCGAGTTAGGAAGAAATTATTATTTCGAAAATATGAACTTCAATTTATGTGTGAGTGTGTACACCACGTCTCGAAATACAAATATTGTGTGCGCTGAAAATAGTTTGAGGTTTCATGAATTTTTAAATCAATCCCGTTTGACCATCCATCAGTTCAATCGCAAGTGCAAAATTTATTTACTTAAACGAAGAAGAAGAAGAGCCAAAACTTAAATTCAATTCTTGAATGTACTGACCTATCATCCCACCTGTCTGGAGGATTTTATGGTTTGTATCGATCGAAAATAGAATGGTGAACGTTAAGAGCATTTTTATTTAAAAAAAAAAAAAGTTTGAATTAAAAAGAGGTGGAACGGCAATATTTTGAACGAAACGACAAATTGTGTGTGCTCTTTTCTATTAATATAAAATTGGATTTCTTTTCGTAGTATGTCTCATTAAATTGGCCGAATTATATATTTTTATAATGCGAGAAAAAAAAATCTTTTCTGTTCGGATTTTTCTTCTTTATTGTGCTGCAAGCCAGTGACCATAACATAATTGATATTCAATTTAAAGACATTTTTGCAGTCTCTCTTCTTATTTATATATAACATCAACTCGTCCAACAAAATACGCATACAAAAACAAGCGAATTGAAATTTCGTTCCAGCGACAATGAGTGTCTTTATCAGTGGAAAATTAGTTATACAGATTAGTGATGAATTAAGAGCTGACAATCAATTTTTTCGTAAAAATATCAATGAAAAAATGCCTAGCAATGATGTTGCATATGGTGCGTTGAACTGCAACTTTGTTGTACAATATAATGTGCTTATAAAACAGAACGTTTTCAGTTCATTTTAATTGTTCGACAACATTTTCTTATCAATTTGTGTTGGTTCCAAAAAAAAAACATGTAATCGAATTCGAGACCAATTTTATACCGTTGAAAGGTTAACGATTGAATCTGGACTCACAGTTCGATCAAAAAAAAAATCTTTACGTTGGGTGGTGTGCGGTTAAAATTGGGATTTTGTTAGATAACTCAGCAGATTTACAGTAAAGTTGTCGGGTTTGTTTTAGCGATTAGATTAGATTTAAATGTTTTGTCATTTGAGATTAGTTTTGGTATTCCACGAATAACACGTGTGGATTTTAGAAAGTTTTTCACTGACAACGTAAGGGTCGGAATCGGTCGACTGGCGTCACAAAGTGACTCAACCTGAAACTTCAGGTCAGGTTTTAATTTTTGAAGAAACATGACCTGAACCCGAATTTCTGAGACCTGTCAGGTCAGGTTTCAGGTTGACCTGAAATTTTCATACAGACTTTCAGGTATATCTGCCAGGTTTTTTGTACTTCACAGCGTGAAGTTCACGCGCAATGACACGAAGTGAAATAATAAAGAGATATTTCAAAAAAGGTGTCAGGTCAGTTGGGACCTGATCACTATATTCAGGTTTCAGATCAGGCCAACATTTTTAAAATCACGTTCAGTTCATAACAAGCTTCCGGTAAATCCAGGCTAGATTCATGAAAACCTGAACTGTTCCAAGCCCAACCAAATAACCTTAGAACGTTTAATGAGTGCACTTAAATCTAGACCTTCGAAGCCTCAAAAACGATGTGGGTAGTGAAACCTACGGAACTTAAAGAATGAAGTAATGTACACACTGGTCCTATGTGAATTTGGACGATACCCTAAGAGCTTTTTGATTTTTGCATGAGCGAAGAGCAAAGAAAGACAATTTTACAAATTTTCTTCACACAATGCCCGAGAGAACCCGGTTTCATTTTGACCTGAGCCTGATTCATTATGTTGAAGCTGACCCGAAACATGCACTTAGCTTTTGAAGTTCAGATCATTCTAAATACTAAAAGGAAACCTGTTTCTGATCTGTTAAATGCAGATTTTTAAATTCAAGTTTAGGGACAGGTCAAACAGGACCTGTTCCAAGACGTTTCGTTATTATTAATGAAACACGCGAGACTACTTGCGTACGAACTTTAGTTTTTTCTATTTTTGTCTTACCTTTCCAACACTACTGTTCATCAGGACAATATTACAGACAGACTTAAAAGAAAATTTTATTTTTCTTCGTTTCAGTTGAGGAAATCAGCACCAAAATGACAGCGCAACCATTACAGATCGTAACGACTGGCGAAAATCACACATTTGTCTTAGACGAAGACACACTTACCGATGTATTACTGCAGAATAACCTTAAAGATCGCTTTGTGGTTGTGGTTTCAGTAGCTGGTGCGTTTAGGAAGGGCAAAAGTTTTTTACTGGATTTCTTTTTGAGATACATGTATTCAAAGGTAAGTGAATTTCCCGCGTTCCTCAATCACAGTTGTCACTTCATTGCATTGCAATCGTTCTCTAACTGAACAGTATGATCATAAAAATGTCGGAACGAAAGTAAACGATTGGTTGGGCGATGAAAATGAACCACTGTCTGGGTTTTCGTGGCGAGGTGGATCGGAACGTGACACAACCGGTATATTGATGTGGTCGGACATCTTTTTGCATGACTATGCGAATGGTGAAAAAGTGGCTATCATCTTGCTGGACACACAGGGAACATTTGATAGTCAAAGTACAGTTCGAGATTGTGCCACCGTTTTTGCATTGAGTACAATGTTGTCGTCGGTGCAAATCTACAATCTATCGCAAAATATACAAGAAGATGATCTTCAACATCTGCAGCTATTCACCGAGTACGGACGATTGGCGTTGGCCGATTCGGGAAAGAAACCGTTTCAGCGATTACAGTTTTTGGTACGCGACTGGAGTTTTCCGTATGAAGCCGAGTACGGTGCAGCCGGCGGTCAGACAATTCTTCAACGACGATTGGAACTATCCGACAAACAACATCCCGAATTGCAATCGTTGCGAAAGCACATATCGTCCTGCTTCTCGGAAATAGCCTGTTTTCTAATGCCACATCCAGGACTGACGGTAGCTACCAATCCGAATTTCGACGGTCGATTGGCTGATATTACGCCGGAATTCAAGCAACACTTACGATCATTGGTGATCATGCTACTCTCGCCGGAAAATTTAATTGTGAAACAAATCAATGGACAAAAGGTGCGGGCACGTGATCTTATTCAATATTTTAAATCGTACATGGCAATATATAAGGGCAATGAACTACCGGAACCGAAAAGTATGTTAGTGGTAAGTGTAATCCGGACGAGGTGTGACGGTGCAATGGTTTCATAATTTTATTTATAATTCAGGCTACAGCCGAAGCAAATAATTTAACAGCAGTGGCCGCTGCTAAGGAACTATACACACAATTAATGGAAGATGTATGTGGTGGCACAAAGCCGTATTTAAATACAGGACATCTTGAAGCTGAACATCTTCGAATCAAAGATAAATCTTTACATCAAGTGAGTTGTTTTGTTGGTGCTGTTGTAATTGCGTGACGGATAATAATATTTTTGTTGTTCGGTTCACCAGTTTCAAGCTAAACGGAAAATGGGCGGAGAGGAATTTTCTCAGAAATATTTGGAACAGTTGGAGATCGATTTAGAGGAGAATTACAATAGTTTTAAAGCATATAATGAGAGTAAAAATATATTTAAGTCTGCTCGAACGCCAGCAGTATTCTTTGCAATAGCCGTAGTGATGTACATATCCAGTGGTCTCTTTGGTCTCTTTGGTTTATACACGTTTGCCAATTTTTGCAATTTGGTTATGGGCATCGCGTTGCTTACGCTTGTTATGTCTGCATATATCAGGTGAGTGTGCGATTCCGACACTGGGAAAAGAAAATTTAATTCAAATCCAAATTCTCCGATATCGTCCTTACAGTTATAGCGGTGAAATGACACACTTTGGAGTGTATATAGATGACCTAGCAACGTTTTTGTGGGATAATGTAAGTTGATGCACTTGTTTTAACATTTGTTTTTTTCTTCTTTAAATTGCTTTGAGTGTAAAACGCATTGTAGTCGAGCTTTGTTTATCTCTTTAAATGCACAAAATTGTTTACGAACTGAACTTTGATGACCTCGCCGAGTCTGAAATGGTCAACGAATTGTTACAAGTAAATCATCTGCAATTTCTTGATCGGTTCTCTGAGCTAAGATACTGCAGAAATCGTTCTGATTGTTTAGCTTATGTTTGTTCATTTGAATCTTCTTCGAACCAGAATCGGCTGTGTTGCCTCTTTATTCCGATGGTCTTTAAGGATTTCTATATCAATCCAACCATTGAACAGTGATAGTCATAGGTAACACTCAATATATTATCCAATGACGCTGTCCTCACTGTCTCTATATGGCTACTGGCATGATCACAGAATAATTGGACTTGTCTGGCAGTTACGATCACTTTTTCGTTTTTATTTCTTTTTTGTTTAGTTGCTCTTTTATATGCGCAATATCTTTGCACCATCTATAGCACCTAAATATATGCATTGTTGCACTTCCTTCGATGTTAGGCCGACGTGCGTACCAGAACTTCGTAAGTCCTGGATTTGAACATTGTTACACTACGTAAGTCACTTTTGTTACACTTTTGTGCACTAGGAGGGCTCTAACACGGGTACACTGTATATCGCCGCTAGTTAACATCTCAGAGAAACCAAATTGATGTCAAAATAAAGGTATTGGACCAATATACTACTAGTGGTACATGAAGAATTGAAATTAAAATCGATCTCACGTACCATTAGTTACTAATACCTTCATAATGTGACGAATTTGAAGTCTCTACGATAGAAATTGCTTGGCTGAGATATATCGTAGACCATTTGTTAGTGCCATCATTGCCCTACAATTCAAAAGTGCCAGAACTATCGTTTATCTTATCGGCTAGTGTAACAAATAGGTCTCAAACCATGTTTTACAGTATAGAAGGCTGATATGCGCGTGGGCTTTCGGCCTATATGCCTGTGAAGTAGAACGCTTTACGGTTCTCAAACCAAAACTAACAAAGAAATTTCTTTCCATCGCGTCTAGTTTACATTAAAATTTATATTCGGACGCAGAGGTAACACAGGAATTTACAGCAAAATTGGACGGAACAAGGTGCGGTGCAATAACCTTTTAAATTTATTCAAATTTTTCTGTGAATTTAGTCGAGCGTTTGAAGCAAGTGGAAAGAGAATAGTTCCCATAGTTGACAAGGTTTTGATAATGATGTTGAGAGAAATTGTTTTTTTCTCTTTAAATCTCGGAAGACCCTGCCAAGTTGTGAAGCCAATCGTTGATGTTAAAGTTAATACAACATCGTTTTTTGCGTCTCCATCTCACGAAACTTTATAATTTTTCTTTGGCTATTGTGGTCTATCCAGACTCGCAGATATATGACGTGATCGTAAAAATCGAATCCTTAAAATATTTCTGTTGACCATCCCAACAATTTTCGACTGGTATTTAATTTAAATAATTGTAAATCGAAGTTTCAGTATGCGTTAGGGGATGACTGTTTTAAAAAAAAGAGTCTTAAGTGGAAAACACAAGAACAATTGATGGTATCGGCAGTTATGCTGAATTCTCCAATGTTTAACCTGTGGGTAATATCGAATTACAATAGGAAACGCAGCATAATTAGCGATCCCATTATCGTGTGTTTTTCAGCCCTAATCATGTGTTCTTTAGGTCTAAGTTGAACGATAACAGACAATTAATGAAAATTGCGATTAAAATTACTTGACGTCACAACTGAGGGACCAACGATGATCTAGTGATCGGAGATTGCAAAAAAAATAGCTCGAACTGGCTATGAAGGACTAGTGATCGAAGTCCTGGTTGTTGTTTTATGGTGTGACCTAGTCTTAATCCTGTTCTTTAATTGCAACAGCTATCCGAGGAATTCTGGAGTTGCTGACGTTTAATTTTCATTCCACAAAATTTACGTCAGCAATGGTGCACCCACTGACGAACCAACACAAACGAAAACTTTCGTGTTAACCAATGTCAAAGTCTGTGCCCAGAGTGAAATAATGTACGCTCTTCGAACAATCTATTCGTCTCAATATTTCGGAAGTTGATAAAACCCTCGATGCGTTTTTGATTTAATCAATAGGAAAGAGAAAAACATTCCGTAGTTCCGCAATCATTTTAAACTGACAAATACTAATTTCTCTCTATATTGTTCAGGTGATGAAACCGATCTATGAAGGTTGTATGGAAAAGGGCGTCCAACACGTAACAACACAGGCAACTGCACAAATTGTGAATGCGGCTGCATCGTCACGATCACATGCCAATGGCAAAGTGAAGTCATCATGAAATTACGCCAACAATAACAACAACAACATTGAATCATCAATTGACCAGCAGATAAAATCACAAGTAAAAATAATTCATCCGACAAATGTCACCGTTACCGGATTCACAGCTAATCCGGTGAAAGATAATCAACAATTTGCCAGTAATAAGAGGAAATCGAAAAAGTTGAAAAAATCTGTGCCTAAATGAAATTAGTTTCGAAACGTTTCTTTTTGTTTAGTTCCTTTTCTGTGGTTCTCCGATAAAACATAAAGCCCGTACAAACTGAGTCATTGGTTTTCCGTGTATAATTCCGGCGAAGTTTTTTTTTTGTGTCGAAAAATAGTGTTTTTTATACCAAGGTTTCTCTGAGAAAATCAAACGTTCTGTTTCAAAAAACAAAGAATCAGCAAAAATGAATCCAATTCTTCCAAATTACGACGATAAAAGCTTTCGTTCCCCCTTAAATATTGATTTGTTTTCGTAATTCCTTCTCTCTCACATTTTTTTTTAATTAAATTAAATTTTGCATTTTAATTTGTTCTCAATTTTTTTTTTACAAATTTATTTAATTTAGTGCTTTTGTTCAGTTGTTTTTTTTTTCTTCTTCTGCAAACTAATCTAATTAAATGGGAAAAAGGATTTTTATTTAAATTATACGTAACTTAAGGCATGTTGTTCACATCATTTCAAATAAAATTATCAAATCTTTTGTTTAACTTAATTTTCAACTTAGTTTTATGAAGATGACGTTCGGTTTGTGCGCTCGAAAGCCTACGTGTATGTCAGTCCATCGTCAGGCTACCGCTTAAAATCAATTTTATACCCCATTGGTGCACTAATTAAGACGAGAAATGTTCGTTCTGGTAATTTTGTTATTGAGTACATGATGACTCGTGAGTATGTTTAGCTTACATCATAGGTAGATCAGGGTCCTGCGTCGAAAATTAATTATTTGTAAACAATCGAATGATTATTACGGATCGGTACCATAAAAATGATAGTTTGACCCCGCCATAGAAAATCAACCGATGAATTGGTTTTTATTCTATTGGGCCTACTCTAGGGATGAACACAAACCTCCTACACAAACTAACTGCAATATGACCTTTCGGTTAAGAGATTACTTGGAAACATTAAAAAATCTCGACAATGTAGTAAGTCCAATAACTGTAAGTCCAATAACTACTAATTAATATGAATGATCCGTACTAAAAATAGTCACAAAACTATTCTTGCCGTAATTACTTACCAGAGCTTCACATAAGTACAAAAATAGCTATAATCCGATTGGTTATGATGTATGTACTCTACTGGTCCGTTGCCAAAGCGAACCGTTGATAATATTTAATGTCAATGAACTCTTTCGATGAACTTTCTTTCAATGATTTGTTTTCACTGAAGTACGAACCCTCTATTAAATTTATCTGATTTTGAATAATAATTTCACATCGAAAAAGTCATGGTCACGTTACCCACCGAAAGAGTTTCCCACCAGAGTTTTGAACTTCTTGTTGAAAACATTATTTTGAAATTCCCTTCTGCATTAACTACTTGCACATTCAAGGTGTGACTGATGCCGTTAATTTAATTTGCCAGTTGGTAAAGATAAACATTATTTCAACCGTGGTTAGGACACTCATAGCACCAGTGGTTTTTTTTATTTCCGCCTTAGTTAGTGTAGCAATATGGAATATATTTGAAAAAGTTTGTCCTAATGAGGGACTCTTGGCTCTTCTATTTTCGACTATAAAATCAGCCTGATTGGGGATATTAATCAACGTTGCAAATGGATTTTTTTAAAGGAGAAATTTGTATTTCGTGTTGTGGCTTTTCAATTTCGGATAAAATGGTAAAAAAGGCGTGTCAATCCAGTCTTTCGTCTGAGACTACTAGTTTAGCGAAAATATTGTTTTTTGGCCTAATTACTGAAAGCGATTTAATATTAATGGTTACGTGTTTTTTTGCATGTTTTGTTGAATGTCAGTGAGTCAATGTGGTGTACTATTTGTAAATAACAAGAAACAATCGAAAGTGATCTTCTGTCACCTCGGTTAGAGAATGGAAGAAATATGATTTGAACAATTTGCTCCTGCAATCAAAAAAAAAATCTAAAAAAAAATATTCAGATTTTTAGGTCTGTAAGAAAATATATAAAATCTGTTGTACGAGATTTCGAGTTGTCACTTACTGGTTAACGACAAGTGATAGTCAAAAGTCCTAAAGTCTCACACAAATGATCTGTTGAAAAACAAAAGTTCAAAATTTCCGTACTGTATCGCAAAAACTTCTTTTCAAAAAATGAGATTTTTATTTTCCGCACAACTTATGTACTCTTTCACTCGTCGAGAACTTCGTACAATTTTTTTTAGGTCGAAGGCTGATCGATACATTTCGTAATGACTTATGGCTTACGGTAAGGGTTCCTGCTACCCGTGTGCAACTTTGAAGTTAAGTTTTTTTTTTAAAATTGAGAAACATGTTTCTGCAGAAAAAAATGAAGAATCAGTCCGTCGAATGCTGAATATATTAGATCGAGGAGCTTTTTTAACGCACAAAATTTAAAATCATTTCATGCGAACGAAACTTGAGTGTCCGAGTTTAACGATAATAGACTATAGACTATACGTACTATTCGTCATCAAGTTTGTAAAAATAAATCAATGAAAATTCAATTAATCAATCAACGAAACATAAAGAAATAAATTGGAATCCAACACAATCAAATGATAACGTTCAATAGTTTAATGATGTTGCTTTTGTTCGCGATTCGATACCTACAAAATAAGCTACGCAGAGACCGGTAATGATATAGATTTTACCAATGACTTCCACGATTTCAGACCACAAAAAAGATAACTTTAAAATTCATTTATGTAACCAGTCTGTCCCAGGTCGCGGAAAATTCGAAAAAGTGGGTGTGTGGAATAGAATAAGAATCAAATTCGGTACAACAAAAAAACTACAGTTAAAGACTAATTAATTTGTATACTGAGACGTGCTTCGGTTGTTTTACTAGCTGCTCTACTCAAACGAACACGTACGTTTCTTACACGGCTCTACGACTGCTAGTACGTGTGTGACTATTACACGCGAAGAAACACAAGCAGTGCTTTTATAAGATAGACCATCTGGTGAAGCAGTTGAAACAAAACGCAATACAAATCACAAGTTTAAAAAATTGTGCTTTTTATCAGAACTACATACAAAGTTGGTCCTTAAGTTTCAACAAAAATTTGTAATTTTTTCGAAGCCTTTCGTTGAATATTTTTTTTTTTGACTCAGGATTATTCATCGATTTACTAAAGATGTTCCAGATCAATTTTTCTATCAATGGTACTATGGTGACGGCACATGTCTCCGGACAAGTATCAGTAGACGGACCCAATTGTTCTCTCATTCATAAAAAAGCTTATCAATGAAAGAACAACAGGTGACCGACTACTGGTACATGTCCGGAGACTAGTGCTCTTAGCCTTACACACGAAAAATTGGTATAAAACATAGTCGCTCGGTGGAAGTTGTTAGGTGTGTAAATCGGTGTGGTAAAGTAATTTATCAATAAAAAAATGGGTCAATGAGCCCAATTATCTATAAATAAAACGCTCAAACACTAAAATACGGAAAAGATATTCATTACATGACCGCGGCAATAGTACATTACTATGCAAGGGAAGTAAAGTGATATCTCGTATCCAGATGAGAAAAAGTATCCGAGGGCGGTAGCCCGAGGTACTTTTACTCATCATGATACGAGATATCACTTTATTTCCCGTGTGTAGTATAACGTTTTACTATGCGAGTGATGTAAAAGCTATTGCCTATACATGTAATAGCCTTATTACATGCAGCAGCATAGTAAAACATTATTTATTCTGTCCTTCATTCTTGTTCCAGGAACAGGAGGAAAGAATTGACCAATTAGAACAATTTGTAAAAATAATTGTATAAATCAGCTTGTTATACACAACTGATGCAAAATTAATTAAAATAAATTCTTGCAAAAATACCTGCGACAACTAAAAACCTGATTTTGAGTTTTATAAACAAAATGTGAGTTAAATATGCGAGCAAATAAAATATAAATAATATCTGAACATACACCGCAGTGATGCAAGTTTATATTGCAGTTAGAAATTACAATAAATTGATAAAAAAGGAAAGTTTGAATTTATCAAATAAGTATATGTAGTAATGGAACGGTTTGTAAATAATTTAAAATATTTTCTAGCTCCAAATTGACATTCAGTTTAGATTATTAATTAATCATGAACACAAGTGTAGAAATTTGTTGTAAATGTTTTGAATAAAAATTTTCTTTTTTAATTAATTTCCTGTTACCGGTGTTAAAGCATTTTGAGTATCTTAAGATATCATTCGATGAATTTCTGCCTACTGTAAACTTCCAAACATCGACTGTTCTAGCTGCTGACTTTTTCAAACATCACTTACATGGTCTTTGAACAACTCGTGCCTCAAGTGAAGATCTGCATTTTTAAATATTTCCACCCTCTGCTGAAACATGAAAATGTTTCAGAAATATGGTAGCGTGTAACAGCGAAAGGGAAGTCCACTTCAGATTTCACACAACAGAAACTGGTACGTTCGCATTTGATTAAAGAGTATGAATGAAATCAGTTAAATTTGGCGGATACATTGTGCAGTATAGCGAAAATCATTCAAGTATTGAAGATTCAGTGTTTTAAAAGGATATTCGATTTGACTCTACATTTATAAGTCCGACGTTTTGCCATGGATTTTTCTTTACTGTACAACAGATGCGAAGCTAATTCTAACTTAGACAAAGTTCTATAGTGCCGCACTGGCTCAAAAAAGCCCTTCGGGCGTGTTGTATGACGAAATTTTTCGAAAGGCCCTTCGTTGCCCTTTTTGTATGGATACAAATCAAAAGGCCCTTCGGGAATTGCCCGAACGCCCATAGGGCCCATAGTACATACATTTTAGACAGAAAATTACTTGGATGTTGAACGTTGAAATCGTTTAAAATTGAAATTCCGTTTATTCCCTTGACTGTAAGTTAGGGTCTTACGCCAGAAAATACCGTAAAATTTTTGTCGCATAACTCTTAACCGATTTCCAAAAACATTTTTTTAATCGACGAGGAATTAAATTCCTGAGGTTAAGTTCGAAGATGAGCTATGCGGGACAAGGGATCAGGAAGCTATTCCCAAAAAAGAGGACTTTTGATATTTCATATTTAATTTCAAAATTTTATTTGCGACAAAGTATGTGACTACTTGACTGAAACTGAATTTGATGAGTGGTTTTTCCATCGATATAAGAATAAAGAAGATATGAAACGTCGTTGTGAGTGTAACGAACCTTTCGTTCTGAGAAAGCGCGCGTCATTTCGTCATAGAGAATATTTGAAAATATCAAAATGCCGCTAATTGACGTTAGATGCCATGCTACAATTTTGTGTTGTGATTATTGTTTTTGTGTTTGTGTGAGTAACATGTTAGCGCAGATTTTTCTTCGACATTTCATATCTTCTTATTCTTATATCGATGGGTTTTTCCAATACTCTCTCTAGCATCCATACTCTCTCAAAAAACCGATGTAGGGGGGAAAATAAGTTTTAGAAACACTGATTTTTAATATGACTTAAAACCAACAACAACAACACGAGCGAACAAAGTAGCAGTGATTCATAAACGTTTTCATGTGTCGGGGCCGAAAATGAGGGAGTTTCAAGATTTTTCTCGGGTTTTCGATCCCTTACATGAAAATTTTTTTGAGTATCTGTTTTGGACGATTGATTTTAGGCACTTTCGCATGTAGCCCTCACTTCGTTCGGGCTACAACTCGCGAAATTGCCTAAAAACAATCGTCCAAAACAGATACACAAAATACTAATCTACCACCTTAATAATTGTAGTTTGGTTGCTAGGGAGAGTATTGGTTTTTCATATTGAGATTGAGCTAATGTTTGGTGTTGTGTGTTAAGAATTTGGAACAAGCTTTTGATGAAGTAGCTTCTTTGTTAACCTTTCTTTTTTGATAAATTAAAAAAAATGTTTTTGTTGAACAAATTAATCGTTTTAGAGTGTACAACTGTCCATTGTTAAAACAGAGACCTAAACGGAGGCTAAACTGGGAACTTTTGCAAAACTGAGTGATTCAACGGATTCAACTTTATTTTTCGAAATTCCAGTTCTAAAAAATTTCAATACTCTTTATTAAACATAGTTTTCTGAAATTTTTCTTTAAAAAATTAGAGAATTTTGACAAGCTGAAGTAGTCGCCAATGTTTTCGGCCAATCTAAAAAAATAAATATTGCCGACGAGGGGTGACGCACTTCCATTTAATCCATTTAATCCATTAAATCCATTTAATCCATTTAATCCAAAAAGAAATTTTTATTTTTACCGAAATAATTAGGCTACACACCTAAAAAATTTGTGAACTAATTAAGAATATTAGATTTGCACGATCTCCAGGTCGTTTAAGTACTTTAAGTGAGATATAGAAAAACTATTTTTGTTAAAAATGGTATTAAATTTATTTATTTACGTGGGATTGGAAAACTCCTCGGATTGCTCAATATTTTTTATTCAAACCAAATATTTCGGTCTCATATTATAGACCATTATCAATGGTAATCTGAAACAACAACAATTTTCATAATTACATAATTCGACAAATGTTCAACAAATAGTACATTGAATGACAAGGGGCGAAAGTAAAAAAATTCAACCGTGTGCGAGAGTTGATGCCCGCGCCGAAGGCAAGGGCCTCAATCGCACAGGTTGAATTTTTTTATTTTTGCCCCGAGTCGTTCATACTATTTTTTTTGATACCAACATCGAAAGTTGATACGTATCGCAAACAACAGAACAAAATGTTGAAAAATGAAGGCATTTATCCATAAAATGCGGGGGTCCAGGGGGCGGCAGCCCCCTGGTATAACAAAAATTTAATTATTTAGCCATCACAACAATAACACACACAAAAATTAACAAATAACTAACAAATCATTAGCAACAAAAAGTATAGCCTTCGTATGTTAATTTCAATAAGAGCACTGGCGCACGCTTTATTTCAATTTTGATCGCAGTACACTTATTGACGAGAGTCGACTATTACATTATGTAGTCGACTTTCGCATTATGTATATTGACTTTCGCTTTATGTATTCTTTCTTTCTCCCCGCTCAAACACATAACTTGCATTTTTTTACTTTCGCCCGGATTTCGAGGGCGAAAGTATCAACTTTCGATGTTGGTATCAAAAAAATTTACGTTGACACGACATACTTTTCGGGTTACGTATTACAAATACATAGTCATGAATGGCCACAAATTGTGTAAAACAGTCGTGGCGGGAATTACACAATTTGTGGCCATTCATGACTATGTATTTGTAATACGTAACCCGAAAAGTATGTCGTGTCAACGTAAATTTTGTTGAACATTTGTCGAATTATGTAATTATGAAAATTGTTGTTGTTTCAGATTACCATTGATAATGGTCTATAATATGAGACGGAAATATTTGGTTTGAATAAAAAATATTGAGCAATCCGAGGAGTTTTCCAATCCCACGTAAATTTGTTACATGCTCAGACGCAAGTCGAAAATCTTTAAATTTATTTAATCCATTTAATCCATTTATTCCACTTTACACCAAAAACTCCGAAAAGTGGAATTTTACGCTTTTTAACATTGTATTATGAGTTGTAATACGTGGTTCGATCAAAATCAACCATTTTTAAGACTTTTAAAGTATTTTGTAAAATGAACTTTTTTCCTATTTAATCCATTTAATCCAATTTTTATTCCATTTAATCCATTAAATCCATTAAATCCATTTAATCTAGAAGTGCGTCACCCCTCGATTGCCGACTTCTTCAGCCATAAGCTGAAGTACCCGCCAGTTCATCCAACACGCTACAATTCACCACAATTCATCGGGTTATGTCACTAAATTGACGGAAACGTCTGTACTTTTTTCAGCCCGGTCAAATCAATTGAAAATGAACATCAAGCGCCTGTAGAGGTAAGTTTCTCCTATTGTGAACATTTTCCAAAAGACAATACTTTCTTCGTAAATAATGCGAAAAACCATTTGTATTGCAAAGTTTCCTTAAGAGTCTGTTCGGCTCTTAAATTTCAAAGCCTCGCCTTACTAAAAAAGAAACGAGAATTTTGCTAGGTGAGAAATATACTTTTATCGACAGAATGCAGTGATGACACACAAAGAAGGAATAGAAACAATAATTTTTCGTCCCTCAGCTTAAAGTTACTACTCCATGGTTCAGCGTGGCCTATTCGATGATGCCATCGTGTACATAGGACAAGTCAGCTCCACCACCACCACCATGCATCGTTTGTGGTCTGGAACGCTTGACGATATAAACATTATCCGTTAACACAGGAAGAGCAGCATTGGTGTTGATAGCATTTAAGAAATTTGTAATGTATGTTACTGGTACCGCACCGCATCCGATTGATTTCACCCAGTTAATTGTAACATTGAAAAACTTTCTTTCAACAATTCTACCGAATTCGGGATCCTCTGCATCTTCGGCAATAGCTGTTTCGGCAATAAAATGAGGACTGGACATGTTTAAATCGTCCAAAACCTGAAGAGAAAAAAAACAAAAATTCTAATTTGAACATTTACATTTCTTATGGAGAGCTCTACCTGTCGAATTCGAACGTGTGAGTATTCGTGGAGTGTAACTGTCACTATGTCCATCAGCAATATGTCTTCTATTTCGTCGGCAGATAGTGCTGGATTTGGATTATGATGTAGTTGGGACGCTTTCAGATTGAAATAGCCCTCGTTTATGTATACACAATTGATTCCAGCGAATCCACGCAATTCTGCCTCCGTCGTAACAACGAATTTGATGGAAACTTTAATTGAATCAGTTTCTTCGATTCGTTCTGAATATTCAGTGCCGAATGTTCGTTTCATGAGATCATTTATCGTCGTGTTAATCTGAAAATTAGCCAACGACGTTCGCTACGCTCTTAACTCGTTTACGTTTTACTTATACTTCACTGTGTGCCAATACTTTATATGCAACATCTTGCCATTTATTAAGCTGATCCGTGTATTCGGTTATAATACTCATTCGTTCGAAATGTTTACAATACAAAGCCGACTCATAAATTGATAGCTTCATTTTCGTAATATGCACCAATAACATTAACTGAGCTTGTGAGTCCGGATCGTCTAAGTTTTTTGTGGTGACACTCTTTATGGCATTGAGACCGTATTTGGGATACTTGGCGTTGTCAGTATATTTGCAAAGATTCTGAATTATAACGCAAGACATATTCCTGCAATACTTTGTACGTCACCGAAAATTATAAAGTAAAATGATGTAAACCTACCTAAGGGCAATCTGAGGATTGGAATACTTCAGTGGTATCGGAGTGTAGAACTTTGTTTGCTCTATGAGAGGCGTTAGGTCTACATCTGATAAATCAAATTGACCTTCGATGCTCTTTAGGTATTGCAAGAATTGATTGACTATTTCATCTGATGCCATTTTCAAATTAATCTCACGCCGAATAGATATTTTCTGATAAACACACGAACCGAATATATTTCTTATTTGAATTGAAGTTGTTGTTGTTGTTGTTAATTTTAAACGTCAGAAGATGTCTGCCATAAACATTGAAGCTTGAGCATGTTCACTTACAGTGCAAGTAATTTTCAGATGCCTTGACTTTTGCACTAATGCATATGAAGGATATGAAGACACACATTCGTTCAGACTCGTTCACACGAAATTGGCAAATTTGACAGCAAATTTCTTGAAAATGTTTGCAATATAATAGCAATATTTATATTCATGCTTGCATGCGGTTCGAAAACCATTCTTTTCATCAATAGTTATTTACGAATCGATTGAATAGGCCGAAAGAGTTACGTATTAAGTTTTGTATGCTTGCTAAGAGGACCGAAAGTAAATAAATGTCAATTCAAGGGGCGAAAGCGAAAGCCCCTTGAATTGACATTTATTTACTTTCGGTCCTTTTAGCAAGCATACAATAGTCATTTTCATGCTTCGGGGCCGAAAATGAGGGCAATTTTTTGAATTTTCTCGGGTTTCCGGCCCTCTGCATGAAAACTTACATGTGCACCTGTTTGGGACGGTTGATTTAAGGCACTTTCGCTTGTAAGCCTCACTTCGTTCGGCCTACAATCCGCGAAATTGCCTAAAATCAATCGTCCAAAACAGGTACACAATGGTTATATGGTTACAATGGCGAAAGTGTCTTAAATCAACCGTCCCAAACAGATGCACATGTGAGTTTTCATGCAGAGGGCCGGAAACTCGAGAAAATTCGAAAAATTGCCCTCATTTTCGGCCCCGAAGCATGAAAATTTCATGAACTTTCGAGCAATGAAAGCAAAACACCAGGTAAGGTCTCCTGTCAAAATTTGTATGAACCGGAGCACATTGTGATTTTGTTATAAACGGTCAACTTCACTTCTATTATAATGTGGTGAAATTTAAGATCCAACAAAATACTGTAAAAGTTTATTTGCGGATAACAGAGGCTAGCGATTGAACAAAACATCCATTAAACGAATTATTGTAAACATTGCCTCTCACAATTCGTTTTAGACTTTGGCGCACTGTATTTGCAAATAAATTTTTCCAGCTCACTGTCTCTACCTTGAAAATTATATTTATTATCGATTTGAGTTAAAATATTTGGGTCCAACACGTTTCTGGATTTCGTAAATATAAAAAATTTAGGTTTATAAAAATGAATAAAATTTTTCAAATAAAAAAAAAAATGTAAAATCTCGTATTTTTTACAAGTAGGGCTATGCTTGTTTCTTTTGTTGAATCTTAAATTTCACCACATTATAATAGAAGTGAAGTTGACCGTTTATAACAAAATCAGCAAAACCGCAATGTGCTCCGGCTTGTATGAAGAGACCTTACTTGGTGTTTTACTTTCATTGCTTTCGAGTGCCTCAGCATGCAAGTGAAAGTTGCGTTTTCTCTCACCCTAGGTAAGGCCCAGTGGACAGCCTGTTATCATTGTACCGAGACAGTGTTCGAGCGGTTTCGCCTTGACATACGAATTCGCTGTAGATGTCCACACATCAGGGAAGGGATTGAATGTACAAAGTTGAATGTGAAAAGTGTTTATAAAACATAGCTAACGCCGACCCGTACGAAACACCTATTCGTATCAAAAGCCTTTAATGTGAAACTCTTCATTTCTCTTACTTCATTTTCTTCTCTGCTGAAAAACTATTCTCCCTTTAAAATCACTTACATTATCCACTCTTTGCCTTGTTATCATATACAACTAAATTGCCGGAGGCAATATAGACAGCCCCGTACGAAGACAAATTTCATAAATTCCTATTTAAACAGCTATATACCGCTATATTTAACTATATTTCACTATAAATAAACATTTCACAGATAAATATATGCTATTATATAGCTCTATATGCCTGTATATAGCTCAATATAGCTGTATATAGGTATATATAGATGTCCGTATATGGAATCCCTGAAACCCCACACACATAACAAATTATTTCCATGTTAACAGAAACTCTCATTTTTCCCAAGATATTTCTATTTTACTAAAATCCAATATGGCCGCCGGCAGCCATTTCGTTAGGAGACCGGAAATAGTACCGACGCTTTACATTCGTTAATACCTTTCGAACAAAAAAAAAATTTTGAAATTCGGTCAAAATTTACTCGAGATATTGTCAAAATACACCACGTTCACTGTACTTCCGAGTAGCCAGATAAGAGCTCACTCCAAGAGACCTAGCTCACGCTCCGGAGAACATAATTTCATAAATTTTTTTTCCCTGATTGGTACGGTCAATACCTATCTAATAAAGCTAAAACAGACGAAATATGTTGAAATGTAGCCGACCTACAAGCAAAAACTGCTTGCCGCCCTGTGCCTGTTCCACACCAAGGGGTCTAACTCACGAGTCGGTCATCCGATTTCCATAAATTTTTTTTTGTCGATCGGTATTGTAAATACCTTTAATTTGACGTATCACTTACAAGTTTAACGTTTAAATGTCCGGAGATATCTTCGAAAAACCGTAAAGCACTTATTGGGCCACAGCTCGGGAGGGGTCGATCCAAAATCACTCATCTTCGAACTTGGCCTGTCTTTTGACATTACCAAACGGGAAAAAAAGGAATTTTCAAAATCGGATGCGTTTTACTCAAGTTATCGTGCAGACAGACAGACGGACAGACGGACATTTTTTTTTCGCGGATTTGGCATCTCTAGACAACCACAATAGGTTTCCCCTTACTCAGGGAGTCCAATTCGACGTGTTACAAACGTATGCGTAAACCTATAAGACCCCAGTACTTCGTACGGGTCTAAAAAGTCTTAAATCGACTGTTGAGTGATGTATTTACCGGTTTTGTTTGTCCAGACATCTCAGTATAGGTTTTTTTCAAATATTTTTCCACGACTTGTTAACGTAAAAATATAAGGCTTCTACGAAATTATGAATTTTATATTCTGCATTGAATCTACGAGTCATATTACAACTAATTAATAAAACTTAATAATAGTCAAGGCACCTAGTTTCCGAATATCCCCTAGTCTTTAGGGCGTATATCATGAATAAAATGGTGCTATGAAGCGTCCAAGTTTCGTCGATATTGGTGTAGAATGACTATACTTATATTGTAAAATTACCGTTCCAGAACAATTTGCAGCAAATTACCAGTGTTGGATAAATGATTCAATCTATAAATTACCAGGTACCAGCATTAGCTGACTTTTAATTGGTGTATTACTTAAGGATTACGAAGGGTCAGTTTAAGTGATAAGGAAATAAAATTTTCCTAACTACTGTTCTAATATCGCGACTTCGTCACGTTTTTTTGACATCGTTTAGAAAAAACGTTCTTCCTAACTTATGCTAAAAAACTTTTTTTTAAGCAAATTCGATTCCAGAACTCGCCTCCAGCTCGTGCTGGGAGCTCCTCTTTTACAAAAAAAAAACATTTTAGCATTCGTTAGGAAAATAGCTATGAAGTACCTCTCCTATAAATTAGTCGTAAAGTAGCGCTTCGCTCATATGAAATACACATTTACATCTCGCGAAATCACGTAAAGCACAGTACGTCCGTGGTTCCAAATTTGTATTTTGACGAGTAGGAATACCGTCCCTTTTGGATCGGGCTATATCGTCCGCATTCGTCAAAATAAAAATTTGGAACCACGGACGAGGGGACATGCTGTAGATTAGTATTTGCGATACTTTCTATGTTTCTCCGAAAATCTACGCGATCTGCGAAATACCCAGTATGTGCGATCTTATTTCTCATCGGATTAATGATTGGAATTTTAAAGAGATAGAGGGAGAACCACAAAAGAGAAAAAATATTTTCAAAATTGCAATGTTTTGACTTTATTTCTTTTTTGTACTTGGGAAAATATTTAAATAACGTCCTCTTGTCATTTCTTTGGCTTCCTGAATACCCAAATCATAGGCTTGGTCATAGAGTTTCCGAATTTCGGCAATCAAACCGGTGGATGAAAGGGCTCCCAATTCTGTTAATGGAACATTCCATTTAAAAATAATAATAAAACTTTGCTGAGAATTACAAAAACTTACGATGCATCGCGTTTATGTCTTCACTAGATAATCCTTGAGCCCATGAAATTCCTTTCGCTTGTGACGACGATGTTACAGACGGTGTATTGTTCATAGCGATAAAATAGTTGATTCCAGGAACTGAAAACAATTTAATTAATCAGACCGTTAGAACAGGCAAAGAGCTCAGAAAATTTTTTCAAATTATTTTCACTTTACAACTGAATGACACAACGGCCAAACGGACAGTTTTACGAAATATTTGACGTTATTTTTACGTATGTTTGATGTTTTGTTACTGACTTTTTTCGGGCCAAACTTCTGGCGAATTTCTATCCAGCTTTTCCATGCTAATCAAATCATCTGGATCGTCTTCGGAATTCCCATCGACTGCTTAAAAGAAAAACGTTTATGAAAACACCGTTTCGTCAATATATATTCTACGTTAAGATACCTTTTTTTGAACTGTCGGTTGATTTCGTGTCTTCCTCCATTTCTTGTTTACAAGTTTACCAAGTTTGTTTGTTTGTAAAGTGTGTTTGACACTTCGAACGACTAAAGAGGCAGATTTTTTTGTTTGTTTTTGTTAGGTTTAATTTCCACAAATGGTACCGAAATAGTTTCGAACCGATAGCGCGGATGGTGTGCGTCTACTGTGCTTGACACGTTTGTCACTCTGACAAACCCAACTAAAAAGATTTCAATGATAAAGAAGGTAAGATTTTCCTTTTGGGAACGGCGCGAACGCCGTTCATTTTCAAAATTGTGAGCGAGAGCACCATGAGTTCATAGAGTTTTTAGCAAAATAATGTTTCATTCGTTTACGAACTTGTGCGTGACACTTGTGCGTGGATCTTACATTCAACATGGGAATCGAGGAATGTACTTTATTCTGTACTAATACTTTCCAAAATGCGAATACAACAACTCATCAATTTGCACTACCGAATTGAAAGACTAGACACTGTTCTAGAATAGATTACGTATATTGGGAATCTTACTCGAAGAAAAACACTCTACGGAAAAACCATTCACGCAATAGAAGAGGGATTTCAAATCAAGTCACCGTTTGAATTGAATCACATCGACGCGTCCAGGGCCTATAAATACGGACAAAAAAAGGTCATTCAATAAAAGTACGTCGAACAGGACACAAGTCCCAAATCAAAGTGTTTCAGTTTGTAGTAGTATTCCCAACAACGTAGATATATTGTACAACAAAGAACGTTCAAGTAAAACATTAATGTCTCAGACTGGGACTCCCAGTGTACCAATGCTGATAAATAAATGTAATTTAATGTCCCATATCAGGAAAACAACAACCTCATTCGAATAGTTTTATGGCGAGAATGAGGTTCAACTGCACTAGCCTTAGTATAGCCCTAGTGCTATAATATATACATATAGTAAAATCAGCTGTAACAAGATTCTTTGAAGAATCTGATTTTATCTTCCATGTGTGACTATTTCATACATTACTCGTTTCTGTATATAAACTCTAAGCCATACGTTATTCTGGTTGTCTAGGGATATAATTTTATTACTCTTCTAGGGTAAATTTTATTTCCGTTTTTTATTTTGAAGAAAAAAACCAATGACCCGACGGAGATTCGAACTCCGAACCTCCTGCATATCAACAAACTACGCTAACCATTACACCACCGAGTCTTCTAATATACCAGATATGCATACTCTAATGTTGCAGCGTGGGACTCAATTTATAAAGTACATAAGCAACATGTACTACAAAATTTCGTGTGTGTGTGTGTCGACGCCATGTGTTTTTTTTTTCGTTTAGAACGAAAAAAAATATCAAATTTTGACTAAACGGATTCTCTTCATTCAAAACTTCATTGTTTTGTGTTTTACCGAAGGATGTCTTTCGTAATTAGTTTTTCAATTGGACAAATATCTGCTGAGAAATATGCCATTGCATACGTGGTGTATCAATATGTAAAAAAGCGTAAGGTCTCAGTGCGCAGCAGATATTCGTTCGATTGGAAGTTTACTTACGATAAAGAGATCAGAATACTTTCTTTGCAATTTATTTTGATAAAACAAAAACAAAAAAAAAAAAACAAAAAATGTTTGTTGCGGGAAGAGAACTCACGATCTTATGCATAAAAAGTTCACGCTCTAGCCGATTCGGCCATTGAGACTCATGATTACATTTGATTTTGTTGTCATGAAACCCCGCATGTATGTAGAACATAAGCAATGACCATAAATGTGTTAGTGACTCTGTCGCAGGTAGTCTGATCATTTTAAAAAGTACATAAGTATTTAACATGCACGACAAAATGTCGCGAGTGTATGTGTGACTCGCATAATTTATTTAGAACGAAAAATAATCAAATTTTGACTAAATGGATTCTTGTTATTCAAAATTACGTTGTGTAGTGTTTTATCTCAGGATTTCGGTAACGCAATTAGTTATTCGATTGGACAAATATCTGCCGAGAAATGTGTCATTGCAAATATGGTGTAATCAATATGACAAAAAGGCTAAGGCCTCGGTGCCCAGCAGATATTTCTTCGATTAAAAATCTAGCTACTATACTGGAGATCAGTTTATTTACTATTTTTTGTGATAGAAAATGAAAAAAAAAATGGAAAAAAATGTTTGTTATGAGGATAGAACTCACGATCATATGCATAAAACTGACGCGCTCTAGCCGATTCGGCCACCGAGATTCACGATGATGTTTCGATTTGTTGC
The DNA here is from genome assembly GCF_014529535.1 of Bradysia coprophila. NCBI lineage: Eukaryota > Metazoa > Arthropoda > Insecta > Diptera > Sciaridae > Bradysia > Bradysia coprophila. Next base: position 3,182,780 of record NW_023503293.1, on the reverse strand, counting down.
CACGATTTTGTTTAATTGTCACACATGATGCTTTTGTATACACATAAGCCAAACCTTTCAGTGGTGTTTGTATGTCTTCGAGTTTATATACAGAAACGCTGAATGTATGAAATAGTCACACATGGAAGATAAAATATCGTATTGCTATGTGAGAAAAATCTCGAATCACTTCTTATGTACATATTGTATACACACGCGTTCGCTTCGCTCACTTGTTATATACAATATGTACATACGAAGTAATTCTCGATTTTGTCTCACATAGCAATAAAATACTATTACACCGGGGCGTTGTAGCATTGACGACATAGTACTGAAAATTGACACCAGCCACACAATCGCTACCGTAATTTGTATATAAGAAACTAGTGTCAAAATGGTTATTAATGACATAGAGTGCAAAGTACATTATTAGGCACTAGATGTGTAATTGTGATGCGAGACCGCAACAATATGAAAGAGTGAATATCTCTCATTCATATATGCCGCAACGATTTATGCAACAGAGGCATCTAAAGTTTGCGCATTAATAAATGAATGAATTATTATTTTCTTTAACTTTTGACACTTGTCTCTATGCAAATTACGGGTGATATTACGGCATTATGTTGCCTGAACGTCAAACACTTTTCCAAAGAGAAAAACTTATTTGAATTAATTTAAATTATTTTATTAACTGTACTAAAAGCAATTAGTTTTGTACCATAAATTTATTATATTAAAAATTTAATTATTATTGCTCATTAAAAATGCACATTATTATGATTTTCATTTTCTACCATTATTGAAGTGCAACACATTAGAGGTAAGCCATTATGGCTCGTTAAGTTAAGCCAATTTCGTGAACTTTTGACATTTCTCCCATCAAATGTCAAAAGTGTACGAAATTAGTCGGTGGCGATTACTTGTAAGAAAAAGTTTGTTTTATCCCTCCAAAATGCACCGATTTTTTTTATCAAATTTATTTTGTTCACAAAATACGAAACCCATTTTTACCCATTCTACCAAAAATGTGACTGAGGCAGTCTGTGCATTTTAGAGAGACATAGTAGAACAAATTCTTCCTAATCATTTTGATTTGCAATTAATCTATTAAAAAAAAAATTGCAAAAATTTCCTCGGAGTATTTACATATTGGTTTGCCCCTATTACTAGGACCCATCTTTTGAATGGGTCAGATCCCTAGACTGACTGACTACTTTTCTCAAGAAGATTTTTGTAATACGAGCAAAAAAAAATCACTCTAAAAGTATATAAAAGTATACCAGGGTATGCGTACCCTACTTTCGATACAAAACACGTATATGAGAAATTCCAGCACTTGACCATATACTGGCTCATACCGCTCATACGTATTTTCAGTACTTAAGAGGCATCGATGATTTGCTGAAAAGTATACATTTGGGTGATTTTTAAATACTGTCTTTTGGTAATATATTTCCACCAGATTCATTTTTCAAGTATGTACGACCGCAGTAACGACCACGAATGTGTTAGCTTTCAACATAAAATAGATTCACACTCGTCCAAACTTTAATTTTTTTCTTATCATCGATATAAAGATATTACACACACAAAATTTTGGAATAAATCCTAGAATATTACTCCAGTATATTCCATTACGAGCTTAACCCTAATAACACGATAATATCTCGGGACGATACAAAAATTCTTTTAGTAATATCTCTGAGATCCCCCACTGTCATAACCCAACTTTGAACTTATGGGGAATGGAATTCCCCGTCGAATAAAAAAAGTTTTTGAAATCCGTTGAGGATTACGTCAAGTTATCGTGTTATTAAGGAACGAGACAAAAATTCGTTTGGGAATATCTCTAAGATCACCAGCCCGTTACGACCCATCTTCGAACTTAGCCTCAGCAATTTAATTCCCCGTCGATTAAAAAAAAAGTTTTTGGAAATCCGTTGAAAGCTACTCGAGTTATCGTGGAATCAAGCGACCAGACAAAAATTCTTTTGAGAATGTCTCTAAGATCACCCGTCTGTTATAGTCCATCTTCGAACTTAACCTGAGGAATTTAATTCCCCGTCAAATAAAAAAAAAGTTTTTGGAAATCTGTCGAAAACTACTCGAGTTATCGTGTTATCAAGGGACGAGACAAAAATTCTTTTGGGAATATCTCTAAGAACACCCGACCGTAATAGCCCATCTTCGAACTTAATCTCATTAATTCAATTCCCCGGCGATTAAAAAAAAGTTTTTGGAAATCCGTTGAAAATTACTCAAGTTATCGTGTTATCAACGAATCATCAAAGTGTGACAAACATTTTCTGTATTTAAGGTTTTTGGTCATACATTCATACATTTTCAATCATAGTAGTGTGACAAACATTTTAGGGTGTTTATCATCCGTAAGACCCATGACTTTCAGTCACGGGAATAATGATTTACAAAGCATGTTTCGGAAAGTGAGAAGATGTAATCATATTTGACACTTTTTCTTGTTACTTACAGGATATAAGTTTGCGTAGATGTAGCCATAAAAACGTATACTTGTTTTTTAAGATGATATCTAATTATACTTATTATCATAATACGATGTGAGTAATTGCAATGGAACTGCACCCAGTTTAACGTTAGAAATATCTCATTAGTTTTTACAATGAATCTACAATTCCGATAAGGAGACCATTCATAAATGACGCCCGTGATCTGTAATGCAAACATAAGTCTACATCGAAAACTTATACCGTAGTTAATGAACTGTCCCTAAGGCAACATTGGCCTTTAAATAAATTAAATTTGACTTGTATCATACAGTAGTGATGCAGACTTCTAATCAGAAGTTTAGTTTACGGTTCGGTTCTTATTTTCTCAATAACTTTCATGTTATCGAAGCTTAAGCTTTCAAGTTTAACGTACGTCTGTAAGTAATTCAATTTGTGCAACATGTTGATTTTGACTTTGGCATTGCTCCTGTTGTTTGTCGTAATTCGTAAACGACGACAACAGATGACGGTATTTGAAAGACTGCGCATTCCCGGTCCGAAACCAAATTTTATTTTCGGAAATTTAATTGATATTGGTCGTGAGGGACTGAACAGCTTATTCCCGAAGTGGACAAAGAAATATGGACCTATTGTCGGTTTCTATTTTGGCGGACGACCTCAATTAATGATCACCGACCTGGAATTGATTCGCCGCGTGTTGGTTAAAGATTTTCACAAATTCTGCGATAGAAGTCAATGCATACCGGTAACTACAGCTCAGATCAACCGATTTTGTGTCTAAGTTTGCTTGTGCTTGCTTATACGATCTTACCACTTCCATGCAATTCGTGTGACTATGAAACCCGCAAACAGTGAGTTTGTATGGTTGGACCAGCTGGTAAAACAGCTGAAGCATATTTCGACATAAATTTGGTTGAAATTGACTGTTTCAGTTTAATTATTTCTAGAAGAACTAATTTATCGGATAAAATTTGACTTCACAAAAAAGGGCGGTGTTCATCCTGTTCCAGTATTACAAAATATGATTGTTTGGTCTAATTTTTACGCTTGGAGGAACTTACGTGCCTCAATATCACCGTCATTTTCATCCTCAAATCTGAATGCTATGGAGCTATTAATGATGCCTTCAATTGACAAATTGGTCAGCGAACTTGATGATCAAGCGAAATGTGGCGAAGAGTTCAATGTGAAACCATTCATTTATGATTTTACGTTTTCGCATGCGAGCAAGTGCGTTTTTGGACTTGACCTTTCATTGAAAAAATTGACCAGTGAAGTTAAAGGATTCTTAGAAGTTGCTACGCCGCGCCTAGATAAGTCATTATTAGCAAAGATATTGGTGTTGTTTCCGTCACTTTCTTTTATAGCATATCCGCTGAGGGTTTGGTGGGAACGATTTCGGTTTTATATGTTATGGTCATCAGAAGGTTTATGTTACAAAGTCGTGAAAAAAATAGTCCAAAATCGGAAAGATACAAACGTTCAGTCGGTTGATTTTTTGCAATTATTGATGAAAACAAAAAGAGTTAAGGCATCCGGTCATACGGATTTGGAGATGTCATCCGAGGAAGTCAGGTCAAAAAATAAGTTACTGAGCAAAGAATGGCATAGTGAAAATTTATCAGACGATGAGATTGTGACAAATGCAATGGTTCTTCTATTCGGATCATATGAAACAACAGCGGTAACTCTTCAGTGTTGCTTGCACAACTTGGTGACTCATCAAAACATTCAAGAACAATTGAGGACTGAACTTCGAAAAGCTGTGGGCAATAGACGCGTTACTTTCTCAACTCTTGCCGACGTCCCATTGCTCAACGGCATAGTCAAGGAGACGCTTAGAATGTTTCCGCCTGTATCATTGTTTGTGACAAGAGTAGCCAACGAGCATTACGAATATGAAGGTATTGTCATACCCAAAGGAATGCCCGTATTTATAGGAGTTTCTTCAATCCACAATGATCCGGAATTGTGGCCAGAGCCTGAAGAATTTCGACCGGAGAGATTTGAAAGTTCTTTCGATAAAATGTCGTTTTTGCCATTTGGCGCTGGGTAAATTGAGGAACGTATTTGTTTCAACTTTGTTTAATATTTTTGTCCATTTACCTAGCCCGAAAAATTGCCTTGGATTGCGATTTGCTTATATGGAGCTTCAACTGACTATCGCAAAACTCATATTGACGTATCGATTCGAACCTGGACCATCAACGGAAAAAAAGATGATTCCTACGGAAACGTTCGCAACATTGGCGCCGAAAAATGGAGTATTTTGTAAAATAACGAGACTCGAAGAATAAATAAATTTTGAAATGAGACTACACCTTGTTTGTAATCCCGAGTCATCTGCGTTGTGTATCATCTGGCTTTAATTAAGATAGATATTAAATATATTCGAACTGTTCAGACTCATTTATGCTGATGCAATTCCTCTACGATCTATCGGCAATTCAGATATTGTTTCCACTCATAGCATGTTGTAAATTAATGTCTGTATTGACGAAGACAGCGACTTTAAAAATAGTCTAGTGGGGCCTTCACAAACTTAGAAGTTTATATGGAAAATATCGAGTAAACCATTCAAATTTGTGTTACCAGCTGACTTCGTTGGTGTCTTTACCTGCTCTTATAAAATGTAGCCCGTTGATTTGAACACTAGTCAAAATCAGCACGTCACTACTTTTAACATTGGTGTAACAGGGCATGGATCTTGTTGACGTTTTCACCACTTGTCAACACATTTTCTTTAGCTGAATGTGGCACTTTTGTAGTTTTCAGGATAAAACTTCACGAAACGATCGTATTCTGCTATGAAAACAAGGATGGCGCTTTAGTAGTTTTCAGGGTGAAATAGTACGTCGTCCCATGCCCTATGGATTTTCGTATTGTAGATTATAGCAAAAGGTGCGACGCGACGCGCAGCGGAAATAAATAGAGTATTATTTTGTATGAAATGGTTTTTTTCAGTGTTGTACAGTTGTATGACACACTGTCAAGTTTCAGTACCCTATTTAGAGTACTAAAGTCATCATAGTAAACAGCTGCCAAATATAGTACTATTTTGTATGAAATGGTTTTTTACAGTGTTGTACAGTTGTATGACACACTGTCAAGTTTCAGTACCCTATTTAGAGTACCACTCATGCTTGAAGTGAGTTGCCGATATTCAAATTTCTTCAACATAGAAAGTAGTGTCATCTGTTGAAAGTGAAAATCGCGAATATATTTTACAAATCTAGGGTTATATTGGATTTATTGTTGTAAAGTTGTGTAACATAACTCGGGACAAAAATTAGAAGTCCCATGTCTACATGTGCCCCGATGTAAACCTGATTTTTCAACTTTTTATCCATTGTTATGTGAATAACTATTGTTTTGTTTCCACGTTGAGCACATAACGTCCAGCGAGTAGGTAAGAACATTACTCATCACAACATATTACTCATCATCACGTAATAACCACACTACTCATTCGAACCCAGTGTTAAGTTAAGCAGGATTTTTTCTGCTGGGTTTTGCTGGGACTATAAATTTGTAAATTTTTCCATTCAAAAAACGTCGTGTTCGTTCTAAAGTATGTGTACTAGGTGTACTAAAAGTTCTTTTTTCTCTTTAGCTTCGTATGACATTTCTTGAGATTTGATAGGATTGATATAAAAGTTGTTTTGTCTTGAAATTCCTTGTACATTTTATTTTGGTTTTTATAGTAAGAACGTGAAGCTAACGTATAACATAAGAATATTCCTATGGCATCAAAAATAAAAAACATTTTTAAGGCAACGCAAAAACAAATTACCACAATCATTTTCGATTTGGATAATACGCTAATTCCAACCAGAAAAGCGGATAGTAAGGTGATAGTAAAGGTGAGTAAAAATATAAAAAAATAAATTTGTTTTAATTTTGACATTCGGGAATTGTTTTAGTTTGATTATATAATCGAGAGACATCAATTCGATCAAAATCAATCGGATTTTTATTTAAAAAAGTTTTGCACGAACATTTAAAGTTCAAGACCATTATGTAAATCATGTATACATGTGCTGTATCCAAAAATGAAAACGGAAGGTCAGATATTTTTTTTTTGAAATTTTTTTGCAGGGCTTTACAACCCAATAACATAAAAAGTAATAAAGATGTGTCAGAGCTTCGTAAACAATCATTCTCCATCTAAAATGCAAAGTCTTCCGCCTCAGTCACAGCTCTGCTATTTCTGTTTATGCTACTTTCCGTCTATCGGTTTAAATCGGCGGCGAGTGAAAATAAGAAAGATTTTTTTGTTTATATTTCATAGCTGTGGATCCGGGTATTAAGATCATCACGCTAGCAAGATTTATAATTTGTGTATTGTTTATCTCTACATCTCTGCACAATTGGTGGTCCGCACTTTGTTTTCGTTTATTTTAAAGAAACACCGTGGTTGGAAGCTAGACTCCTTCATATTCTTATGTAAATTTCTGATTAAGAAGTCGGATGTAAATGACTTAATTGGATCTAGACTAAAATTAATCAATAAATTAATGTAATCGTCTCATTATCGCCTTGATCATAGCTAGAGTTCGTAAATCATTATAAAGACGATAATCTGTGAACTTTATTGTCGAGCTAGCTGATACATAAATATTGTGTAATACCGCAACCAGTACAATTTTTCAGTTGTTTTTGCTTTATTTTGTGTTTTCTTCCAGTTAAAACTTGCTTAGTTCGGGTAACCGGTAAGATTCGTGTCTAATATTTATATCAAAAATTATCTGTAAAGTCAAGAGAGACTAGGATTTACATTATTGCAAAAGGCACCTGAAATACCATCTAAAATTTCGTCAGTTCAATATAATGGCATTGTAGGTGGTATGTCGCATTAGGTAAATTTTGCATTGCTATATAAACTGACAGCAAACATTAGGACATAATGAGTCCAATTTTATTTCATGTTTCCTTTAACGTCTGTATTTTCTGTAAAATTCGATTGAATTCCAATTATTTTTTGTCTGAACAATGTCCAGTGAACACGAATGAACCGAAAATCCTGACATGATAAGTTAATGACTGTGTAAAGTTCACATTTCGACCTTTTCGACCAGTATACTCGTCTCCTATCGAAACAGTCAATTTGTACAAGGTATGTAGTACCCAAATGTAAAATTACAACTGCACCAATCGCTGCAAAGTGTTTTACCTTATGCAATTTTGAAAACAAAAATGCAAAAAAAATTTTTGAATTAATTTGTTGATTTCTCTTTTATTGTTGAATATTACAAACCATCAGTATAGCCCGAGGAGTAAACGGCTGTATATAGAGGCATGTGGCAAAATTGTCATTTATTTTGTGAACACTTGGGCACTGAGGACAGGAACTTTTTTTTATGAAAAATACTCTAAATTTCAAGACCTAATACTCGATTCGGAAACTTTGTACACACCAAAGTTGTAGATTCCTCGTTTATATCCTCCATGAACAATCGCATGTTATTGTAACATTGGTCGACTTACAGTGTTGAGTCCAACATATTTGGCACCGTCAACACTACCATTTCAGTCAAGTGATTTGAGTTATACGTCACTAGACTCTTGAAAAACAACTCCAATGTAAATTTAAAGAAAACAAAAAATTAATTCGCTTAACCAATTTATGACTGATTTGTTTATATACATCAGGACCTTTGTACGTTATTATGAAGATGTATCATAATCACCATCATCACACGCGAATTGAAATTTTTTTGTGTCGTGAATTTAATTGATAAGAATTGTGTGTATGGTTTGGTATATATAAATACGGTTCACTGGCATATTGCAGACATTTGTGTAAAAATAAACATTTATGTGGGTCTTTTACGGTTTTCCGTAATAAAATTGGATCTCTCGTTAAAGAGTTCATTTTTTTTTTTTGTTCAAAAATTGCTTGGTTGACTTGTCTTTTTCTTCATTTCAATGGTTTGGTTTACCAAGCAAAAACCGTTGACTTTATCAAAAAAAAAAACTTTGTATCCAAGTCATGTTTTTTGTTACGCTAAGCAAGAAATAATAATAATTAAAGCCACCAAAGTAATATGCATAAGTCTGCTGTGTAGATTAAAATTTCTCCTAACGTTGCAGAAAAAACATTTTTGTCGGTTATCAAAAGACTCGGTGTCATATTTTATGCTTACGGTGTAACGATTAGTGTGACTATAATTATACAAATTTCAGGGTTGCGGTAATCGGTGCGCCGCAATCTTGAACACGGTAATATCCCCAGTCAGAGTATTTCATTTTACCTTAAAAAATCTGATTCTTCTGAGATTGAAACTCATATTTCGATATGTTCCAATCGATTTACTCTTTTATTTCGCTTTAATTTTGTGGTTGCTAACAACGTACGTTCATAAAATCGTCATCGTCATAAAATTCACAAAACAACAAACGATATGGCAATTTTACAATCGTACACCGTACAGAATGTAAATGTTCAATTACACTTTCTACTAACTTTTATCGATCAAAATATTTAACCTTGACCGACAAGTGCTTCAATTTTAAATTTCTCAAAATGTTGTCAAAACTCAATACTCATGACGACTAACCTTATACGGATAATGCTATACCTTTTGTTAATATGCAATGCACATTATATGGGTTGTAGATGTGCATATTACGTTACGGATAATGATAATATCGTCTTTATTCCGCGAATAATGTCGTTACCATTAAAATAAGATAACTATGAAAAGTAATGACAAAGGTGTGTCAGGTATGACACATTAGGAGCAAATATGCTGAATACTTACGTGGTTATTAGTCCCTGATTTGGAATCTGTGACATATTGTTTTACTACCTCAAGCCAAGTGTCCTAGCACTTTTGTTTTCGAGTGCCAACACTACCAATGATAGGCCTAGTGTATGCCTCAGCTGTCTCACATCAGACTAACAGCTGGAACTACTTTTCGTGTTCTATGTGTTACAATAAAAATGACATTGGAATAAGTTTACATGAAGTTATACTAGGAGGTGATGTGGGGTGACAACTCCACAGTTCTAAAGTATTTTTTGTTTTCTAGTTAAAACGGTACGTTTCGTTTGATTATTGACCTCGGCTTCGTCTCGCATCACTCACACGAAAACTGGGCTTTAGAACTTTTCATCCCTAGTTATGTAAATAACTTAGCAACATCTAACCTTTGCGAAGTGAACAAATGGTATCAATGCTTAGATTAGAAGCGGATTAGAAGATAAGTTATTATGACATATGCGTCGGTTGAGTGATTACTTCTGCCAGAAGCAAAATGAAAATAAATTTCTGTTTATTTAGTCTCTTTTACCATATGTATGCATGTACAGTTCAAGATGTGATTGATAACATTTTCAGTTTTTTTAAAACAAATGTCCATTAAAATGTTAAATGCGACTGCGAACCATTCGCAGCTTAGACTAATCTATTGTTTGAACAGGAAAAATATGTGGAATTATTTGTTCATTTTCAGCTGTTGATTGTTAGGTAGACTGAAATGGAACAATGTAAAATACTCAAAATATTTTGAAATTTACCATCACTTAAAAAGATAACGAAAATATTGTTGAAATGGTTTCTTCTTCTTGTTCACTTTTGGGAGGGGGGAAGGTAGGATATTTTCGGATATCTTTCGAGCTTTGTAGCCTAAATTGGTAATTGAGTGTTATAAATAAAATTAATGTAATCTCTCACAACAGTATAATAAACCGCATATCATAAACGATTCCACTAAAACCGAAATGTTATTGGCTGCTAAGTATATCGTTTGATTGTAGGTATCACCAATTCACATGAACTATTTATCGTATTAACGTCATTGTCGTTTTGTTATTAGCGTCAAATGAGTTACAGACACACACACAAAAAAAACAAATTCACCGTCTCATACACTCCAGCTAGAAAATTAGTTTGGAACTGGAAAATACGCATGTTTGCATTGTGATTGTGAGTGATACTGGGATTGGAATTTTCCGTTTCGCTTTTATTTTATCGTAACTCTAATCGAATTTTTAATTAATGCGGGAAATTTCTTTAACCCAATTAAAAAAGATTCAATCCATATCCGCCTGTTTGGAACGGAATGTAGTCTTTATACACAGCAGTTTCTTTTTAAATCGAGTAATTTATGCGATTGGAACAAGCATGAGACACACAAAGGGCCATAATTCGATTTTAATCTCATCAGGCTCATCTGTAAAGAATTTTCACATGATTTACAGAATTTGTCACCCTCTCTTGGTCAAGGAAGTGAGATTCGTTTAACAAAGGCAGTTCCAATGCATTAATTTTGTTGGGGAAATTCTAAAAATAGAAACCGTTTTCGGTAAGGTCCCTGACCATGATTTGTATTTGCATCGTGACAATTTTTAACTTTGTACGTCAGTTTCTTAAAATCCTTTGAGTAATGGCTAACGTTATTATGAAAATTCAACATTTGGCTTCGTTATTAATCAATATTTAATTATGTTAATCACAAATTAGTAGTTTCCCCTTGGTTACATATAGACTGCTTTTTTGAGGTATTTCAAAACGTCATACAAATTATAGCACAAATCAAAGTCCAAGAGAATCGTGATTTGCGGTATAATTCATTTTACATGTAAATTTACATCAGCAAATCATGGTCAGGGACCTTATATCATAAAACATTTTCTTGTTACAAGATTCTTGTATAAAGTCGACCAAATGACGCACAAAAGTTTGAGGTTGGAGCGGGTCGGGTTCGGTTTGACTAATATTTCAGGTTCAACCCGCAAACTTCACCTGGAACTGAAATTTTCGATTTGAACCTGAATCTGACCACTACCCGATGGAAAAATTCGTCGTGCTGGTAAATCTGCTTATTTTGGCTAACATACATAAAGTCACAGATCATTTGTTACCCTAATAATTCAAATTATAGGAGAAACGTCTGCAGGGGGAGCGGAAGGAACCTTTACCAACGCTGTACTGTGTTAACAATTTACTTTACAAAAAAAAATCTTAGATTTAGTGGGATGTACGACAGTGTGTTTGGTCGTAATTACAATTTCCATTATTGATCTATGACTTATTCAAAGCTAATTCAAAGTATATAAAGTAATATTCGAGGGGGGAAATTACTCGGGTAATTGTTAACACATACTCGAAGGAATTGCCGTAGCATCCGGTAATTAATAGAAATAACAAGAAATTGACTGGAAATACGATAAATTGAACGTAAACGAAAGGAAATACGGATAAGTATGATGAACGAAAGAACTAAACGAATGCAAAATGACCGGTCATGGCTATTCGGTCTGTAAAATACAGTTCATTCTCTGATTGTTTCCTTTCATTTACTTTCAATTTCTCTCAATTTCTCGTATTTCCAGTTAGTTCCTCGTAATTCCATCAATTCCTTCAGTTTTTAGTATTCAAGGAATTTAATTCCTATTAATCACCGGATACACTGCAGTAATTTCGTTCGTTTTCTAGGAAATAATAGGAGTTAAAGTGCAAATCCTCCAAAACGGAATTAATCCGGTAATTGGGAATTAATCCGGTAATTAAAGGAATCAGAATTGATTTGCCACTCTTTTGGCCAGTGGTTTCTTCCTCGGTATTATTTGTACGGGACGTACTTACTCACAAAATTTTGAACCGTAAAAATGTCACATTGACTTTTTCAAATATGCGCGCAATAAATGAACAACCTCCATACTTTTAGCACAAAAACCATATCTTTTTGGCATTCGCTGTCAACCTCACGAGAATATTGTGTGTATTTTGTTGGTTAATACGGTTAATTATACAATAATACTCGAGTGTTTTCGGAAATGTTTAACATTTTCCGCAATCGTATGAACAAATAAACCAAAACATAAGATTCCATAAGACAATTCGCAACTGTTGGTGTCAGTTTTGTGAATGATAGCGTAGCAATAAAATTGTTAAACGAACGAAATCGGAAGTGTTTACGATTTATCTTAAAATAGAAACAATAACAACACGGTAACTCATCAGCACTGTGTGGTCACAGTAAAGAAGTGCCTAATAGAAAATCAACCGGACCGAAAATCATTTTTGTTTTTTTTTTTGTGAACGATAAATTTTCCACACGGCATACAATACATGAACATAACCTTAAATTTGAACCAAACATAAACATTATTTCGTGCAAACATTCCCCGAGTGGAATTGACCGAGCCAGTGCATTTACGTTGCGAAAGAGAACCGAACATTGTACAATTTCGACTAAATAAAATGTATAAATAAATGCAATCGTATTGTGATCGTATGCAATCGACACGGTCTGGAGAGACGAAATCATTCCAGATTTAGATCGGGTTTGGCCTGAGGACTTCTAAATTTAACAACGATTTCAACTTTACATTCATATTATCATACACACACGACACACAAAAAAAAACTATTCCGTTGAAACGCGCGCAGATGATCCCGATGGAAACATACGACACAGACGGAATTTTTGAACTCAGTCGCATATAATTATCCCGCTGATGTGGTTCGGTCGTAATACATTCGTATATCGGTCGTGTGCGCGTTAAACTTAATTCAGTGAGAATTTCGCAATCAGAAAGATTTCCGTTTCGACTGATTTCTTATTGTTCGGACTCTAATAGTGTGAACCAAAAAAAATGTCGGACTCTACGATTTCTGAGCCGGTCAAAAAGTGTATCGAACTTTTGAATACGTCGAAAAGTGACACACAGAAATTTGCGGCCCTGTTTATGGTTACGAAGCTAGTTAAGGGGAAGGATTGTACTACCGCCGCTAAAAAGGCGTTGTTCGAAGCGATTGGATTTAAATTTCTAAAGAAATTATTGAAAAGTGAGAATGTTCCAGACGATTGTCCGCCAGCGGTCTACAAAAGTGTTGCTCTGTCAATACTTACCTGTTTCTGTCGCACCGAGGAATTGGCCACCCACAAGGAAATGCTCGAAAATATTCCAGTTTTCTTGGATATCGTACAAACTGCCGATGACGAAGACTACGACGACAATTTGATTATTGTAAGCGAAGCATACAGTTGTCTGCAAAGCATCGCCTCGTTCGAACCAGGCCAAAAGGCCCTCCTCAACGTGGGAGCAATTGGAACAATGTCGCAAATCTATTCGCAACAAAGCTTCCAAACCGACGAAGCACTGAATCTGTTAGTTACTCTAGCGAACAAGTTTGGACCGCAAGCTTGGTCGGACGATGTTAAACCGTTTCATGCGTTGGTTACCCGAATTTCGTTGGATTTAGAAACGGATCATACTGAACGAAAGTTTGAACTGTGCCAAATTCTGACATCGTTGATCCACAGTTGCCGACGAGAAATTATTGTAAAGACGGTGTCCGAAGAAATTTGGCCTGAAAGCATTTACAAGGGTCTGAATGACATTTTGAAAAGCAAAATCGGTAAAAACCAACGTGATCCAGCACTGAAGTTAGCTGCATGTGTTGTGGAGCTACTTGGAATTGAATGGACCCTGAGTGATGTCGAAGACCCGAAAAAATTCTACCTCCTGCTTCTTCAGCTCGCTGCCATTGAAGTTCGTATGCAGATGGACGAGAAAAGTTTCAAGCAAGCATTTGCCAATGGCGACCTAATTACGGCCTGTTTCATCATTTTGGAATTGTCGATTAACTACATGGCAACCGACCAATTAGACTTAGAACAGAAGGAGAAGCAACAAATTTATACAGCTCTGAAAGGCGCATTTAATGCTGTGATGTCAGTTTTGACACGATTAGATAAGGACAAATCAAAGGATTCATTGGCTGGAAAAGAAAAGGCTTTTGCGTGTGCCATCGTGCGTGTAATGAGCGCCTGGTTGGCTCAAGAAACGTCTGCGATGCGACCAGCTGTCTATCAGATTCTACCGTATATGCTTCAGCTCGTCAACGAAACCTTTTACTCGGCAAAGAAGTTCCATACCGAGAAACTTCAAGGCGAACGCCCATCTGACGTTCTGCGCATTATGATGCCAGCCTTATGTCACTTGGCTGTGGAGGAGAAGGCTCGTGACGTCTTGTTCAAAGTTAAGCAAGATGAGGTGTTGTTCGACTCTTTAGAATTCTACTTTTCGATTGCACACTACAAAAAACCGCCAATTCCACGTGCCGAACGTTTGGCTCGAATGAATGAACCCGACCCGATACCAACTGCCGAACAACTTGAAGACATGAAGGACGCCCGTGCAGCTATAGTTAGCCTATGCAACATTTTCATGAATTTGACGGTGCTGGAAGTGAAAATTGTCGAAGAAAGCGAACTGTTCGATAAACTATTGAAATTCATATTCGAAAATTTGCCAATATTAAAAGATATTCCCGAAAATCTGGTGATGCACGGCCATCTAGCGATATTGGGTCTTCTTCTGCTCAAACAACAAGCGAAAAAAGTGAAGAAAAACGATTTCACCATTTGCCGGTACATCCAGGCCACCATTCGTTTCCTGTGGGATGCATACATCGTCGACGAATCGAACGATCCTACCGCCTTGGTCGTAGCGATGGCATACAAAGAACACTGGAACGAAATCATGGAACTTTGGTTCTTGGGCATGCAAACAATGAGTGGAATATTGGCGCCCATTCCGTGGCTGTCCGAATTCGCCATCGAAAGTGGATGGGCCGAAGGCATTATCGAGACGTTGAAAAAAGTGAAAATTGGCACCTTGCCACCGAACGTTAAATCAGCTTATGAGGATTTTCTATGTCAATTGGTATCGGTAAATAATGATGTTGTTGCCGTACTGAAGAAAGCCGACGCTTTACGAGTGTGTCGAAATCACCGACTGATGGAACTTGGCAAACGATTGTTCGGTGATTAAGAGCGATCAGCGAAAGAAATGACTTTTTTTGTTTAATTATAATGAGATTGAGTACATTTACACACACACACACATTGCTTGGAAACATATTTTAACTGATTTTGTATTCGTTCTGTTGGATCAACGTTTTTTTTTTTCTTCTTTTGGAATAATCTTTTGTACACAAAAAATATTTCATTTCGTTGAAACTGCTAAATAAATGTTTTAAATGAGAAATTTGTTGGTTTTAAACCGACCAAAAAATCATCATCAGCTTACTACACCGATGGAATATTTATTTTCGAGAGAAAAGGAAAACAGTTGGTTATGTCTTTCGTATTTTCGATATTTTTTTTTATTTTTATATTGCGTAAAAAGACTTACATTCTACCATCCCGTCCAAAATAAACTCAAAAATTTTCTTTTCTAAAAATAAATTTGTTTCGATCGAGAAATTTACTTTTTTCTTTATGTTTTCTTCATAGCATTTCGTTTCGTTGTTATTTTCAGCTTCCTTCGTGCGCTTAAGATTCGACTTTAATCGAATTTATCGTTCGGAGTCCAATAATTTCATTCCGTTTGTTGGTTCAATAAAGAATATCTAGACGGTATATCGACAATGAGAGGTAATAAAATGGGCATTAAGACTCATATCACCTGCAGCATGTCGTTCAGAAAACGTGCAAAAGCATTTTTGAAGCACATAGGAACAGTATGGTTATTTATATGTCTCTAAGAGAAACATAGCGTCAAAATATACCACTGTTGGAATTGTTGGAAAATATTTTAGAATGTCTCGAAGGCTTACAAAGTGTAAGAATTTCGTCGGATACGTGTAACTAGTGACTTCTTCACAAGACCACAAAGACTTGAATCAGAAATTGAGAAATTGATTATAATATAGAACACTTACCACCACAGTTTATATGACACACAGAATGTGAAACTTCTTTATAGAATTTTATTTTTGGAAATTGCGACTCATTTCAATGCGAAATTATTTTAATAATTTTCAATACCGTTTTATAAGCGAGTTTTTAGTTCAATGGGAGTAGCCTAGAATGCGATTTATTTATTACGTTATGAATGCTCTTAATAGAGTCGATGATAATTCAAAATAATTCTCCTTCAATTGTTGTGATTTTGGTCTTGCTCTGACACGGTACTCAATAGCCCGCTGGCCATTTCCATACTGATAATTGTAAGACATCCCTTTACATTTTGGAGTATAACTTTGCCAGGAAACACCTGAATGGGGAAGAAAGATATGTAAAATGAAGAGTAAGTATCATGCTTCAAAGTTATGAAATAAAAACCGAACCTCTAAATTAAACCCGTGTACCAAAAGTATTTGAGTTCTCCTTTATGAAACGTTCGGAACAGTGACTCAAATACTTTTGGTACACGGGCTAAATTTAGAAATTCAGTTTTTATTTCAAAAGTTTGAAGCATGATCCTTACTCTTCATTTTGCATATATTTCTTTTCCATTCATGACTTAAAATTCTCAGTATGGAATCGGCCCTCTGTACAGACTTTCAATCTACGGACCGAGTTAAAAATTTGGTCGATTTATTCTCAAAAAAAAGTTCAAAATGGCTCTAACACTTGTAATTTTATCCTATGTTTGGTGATGCGAGACACGTCTGAATCGTTGCTCTATATAAGTTCGATTTCTCGTCATCCACTTAACATTATCAGTTTTGTGATTGTGACTCTCGTCTGAACCATTTTTGTCTGGTCGATGTTCGATTCCACTTAACATTGTCTGCTCAAATCGATATGTTATCTTAACGTAACCGAAAAAAAAAAATTATTATTTCTGAACGAAATGAAAAACGGAAGTATCCATCTTCTTCCTCTATTCTCAGAAAGAAAAAAACAAATTAATTACAACTTCTGCCAACATAATATATATTCTTCGCCAGCTATTCTTACACACATAAGCGAAAATTTGAATCTGAATTTTATTATTAGAAGTGACGAAAGTGTGAAATAATTTTATGATTGGATCGAACATATGGAAAAGATCAGAAATACAAAATTGATCACTAGCTTTCGACACTGTGTGGTACACATAATATATATTACACTTCTGTGTAAAAACAGCCAGCCGTTCGTGTAACAACAAGATGTAGGACAAATTGAAAAATGATTCTCTCACCGGTTATAAATTGGTTAATCCAAATTCAGATCAGTGTCCTTTTTATCTTGATCTTGATATTGAGCCAGATGTAAAGGCATTCGTTTTTCTACAAACTAAGGAGTGTATTCACATTCATTTAATTGTGGAAGTGGTGACGAACGACTGTGAAAGTAATATTGTTTTTAAGAAGTCCGTACGTCTTTAGGATGGTCGACTACATATCTAAATTAAAAACAAACAGCCATAACATTGGCATTACTGCCAAAATTATAATAAAATCTGACAAATGTCTATTTATCAGGCTATTTCGAAACGATTATTAATTACATTTCCATGTTGAATGAATAAACAAAATGTAAATAAATTAGGTTCTGTGCGCATGTAACATTCCTAAAACAAAATTTTAAATTAAAAACGATTTTTTTTTTTATGCAAATCACGTTTTTCGTATTTTATTGTTTATGACAATTTTAAAGCCACACTTGAGGTACAACTTCTGCGACTCTATGCCGATTCTATTTGTAGAACCGAATAAAAGCTACTAATTCTGTACAATGTTCAACAAATAGGTTTGATGAAGCGTGTATGGCAATTAATCTTGTTGATTATTAATTGATTTTTAACGGCTGTTAATTACAAATTCTACGATGGACACTTTGGCTTTAATTGTTTAGTATTGTTTAGTTATATACGTAGAAATGACAGACGATTTTCTGATAAACATCAACAGACAGGAGACATTTGAACTTCAAAATTACAGCGATTGTGTTAATCAGATTTATTATTCACCGTTTAATCTTTACCGAAAAACAGTCGTGGAGCCTCCCCCTGTTCAAGACTTTACGTGTTAAAATGTTGTTAAATGCCTTCTTCTATAATAAAAGCATAGTACAGCTACCTACACATTAGCCAATGTCTAATGTTTCGGATAATTAACCGACACTAATTACACAATCTGAATCAAGATTTTCATTTAGCGTACGTACAGGTATATAATAAAAAGCAAGATGATTAAATGTTATTTAGTGACTCTTGTCCTTTAGATAAATTTGAAACGAATAAAACATTCTCCCTTAAATAAATGAACCACCACAAGTTAGACTTCCCGAATGTTATCATCTGAGTTATGATCGTAAATTGTATGTTTTTGGAAGCTATAGCAATCGAATCCATCTATTTTTAGGTATCAGAATTACTCCAGCAAAAGTATGCGGTGACACGCGATACTGCCGTACAAAGTACACAAACGTTTCTACGAGCCTTTCGCCGATGTCCGGATAATCCCAGCATTCCATTAGACACATGGCGTCAGCATCTGTGGACCCAAGCCCTACCCGAATCTCATAAGCATTTAAGCAATGAGATTTATTGCATATGGCTAGAGCTCCGATACAGGTATCTACAAATGACGCCCGAAATTATTTCTTTGTTAGAATTACTCCGGCAAACGTACATACTGGCCATTATAACGAATGGGCCATCGAATGCTCAGTGGGAGAAAATCCAACGGCTCAATGTAAACAAATTTTTTGACTGTGTCTTGGTGTCCGGCGATCTGCCGTGGGAGAAACCGGCGGAGCATATCTTTTTGGCGTGTTGCAATTATTTGGGTGTTTCGACTCAAAATTGTGTAATGATTGGAGACAAATTAGAAACGGATATTCAGGTAGGTTACAGTCGCAGGATTGGCAGGTAGGTAACATTTATTTGCCAACTGCGTGGATCACATCTTTGAAAAATAAAAAAAAAATTTGCATAAGTCAATATGAATGGGGTAACCTCACAAAAAAATATTTTTTTTTTATAAACAGAAAATCATTTTTAATTTTCCTATCTATTTATATTTTGCTCTACCTTTTATTGTTTCTTTTACTTAAAAACAAACAAAAGCAAACCAACCAACCAACAATTTACTTTTTTTTACTGTAGTGACATTATATACCTAGCATGTGCAGTTCACATATAATAATCGTGAACCTTAAAAAAAAGAGATTCTGAAAATTCATTTTACTTTTTCTTTAAAGAAAAAAACAAAAATCTTTAGGAAATTTTCCTTTTTATTTTTGGCTAATAATTTCCTTCCCAAACTAAACAAAAAACAGGGTGGAATTGATGCAAAATTAGGATTAACGGTATGGTTACCGTTAAACGGCGACAGTAATACAAATCTTGACAACATCAAACCCGACTATACCATTAATAATCTACAAGAATTGCTAGCTATTCTACCCGATAACAGCAATGGCAACGCAAAGAAACCGAACTTCCGGACGCGTGCCAATGCTCGTCGTGTCCCATACAATCGCCGGGTGGCATCTCTACCGGACTTGGAGAGTGGCAACAGTAATTCGAGCGATGGCAGCTGATTTTGGTGGACGGTCGTTTTATTGGTGTGCTGATTGAACAATGAACATTTTTTTTTGAACACATTGAGAGACAGAACGGTTCTTTTTCGGTTTCCTTTTCTTATTTTTAAGCAAATTTTGTTTAACCATTTCGTTTTCTTTTATTGATCAATCGATTTTTTTTTCGTGCATTATGAATTTAGCGGTGTTCATGAAATTGAAATTATTATCGAAAAAAAAACAGCTAAGATTATAGGCAGATTAGTTTAGAGAACAAAAAATAATAATTTTTCAAATTAAAATTATTTTGAGAATTTTTTCTTCGTTTTTTTTTAAAGACGGATGTTAAAAATTCATTCGCATAATAACATTTGAGTGGGCATAATATAAATACAATAATAACATCAGTGTGATGATTAGATATTGAAATTAATTTTAATTTTTAGTGCCTAATAGGTTCAAGGATTTTCAGAAGCAAACAAATTAATTCGTGAATGTAAACGAACTTAAATTTTTTTCTTTTTTTTTATACTTTGAGTGTGTTTTTAAATGTGCTAAACCTTAAGAACAATAATGAAGATGGCGAGCAAGCAGTTTCTCAATTTTGACCATTTAGCGGCTGCTGTCGACGAGAAACGAGAGTAAGTAGTTCACAAAATATAATCACAACAAAACATAGAATACAGAAAATACAGTTAATGTCTACCAAATTTGTGTCCCAGTTTTTTTCAGCAGTTTTACCAGCTTGTCCCATCACACTACTTACACTTCTTTATACGGGTTTTATAGTCAGACGCATGGGCGTGGTAAGGTAAGACAGTATAAACACGCATAGGTAGTGTGTTTTGTATGAGTGAATCAGCTGAGGCAAATTTAGAAACCAATTTGGTTGACGTTAACTGTACTTGAGCTACGCAGGTTTAAAAAAAAATGAATTGTAAAAACGGGTTTTTTTTCTTAACGACGACATATCTGTTTTAAAATGCGATTGCGCATAACTTTTGTAATTTTAACTACTTTGGATCATCAGATTATGATAGCATAATCTTAATAATGTAAATTTTCTTATTTTTTTCTTTTTTTTTTAAACTCTAATTTGGTTTAAGGTTAGGTTATGCCCGCTTACATCCGTGCGACGTATGCGACCATAACCTGGCCTTAAGATAATGGTAATCTTCACATAATAACGACAGCCAACCTTGATGAACACAATTCTCCATTAATTACATTTCGTCTATTATATTCCAATCAAAACTGACTTCACTGCATAGCGTAGCTTCGGTAACATTGGAAGAGAAACATTTGAAAGATGCACATTATGACGCAGATTCAAAAGTCGAAAGTTTAACAGTAATTAAAGCAAAAAATGGACACTTGCTTTCAGGAAAAGAAAGGTTATATATTTTCGTGTCATCATTTTTGGTTTCACCTTATGTTCCACTATGAGAACTGACCTTTCCAACTTTTACCTCCTCATTTAATTTCAAGATGAATCTCTGGTTTTCGTCTACCAGTTATCAGTGAAACGAGATTCCTTATAAATACCGTGTGCCATGTAAATATTTGCAAACGTTTCGATTATCCACATTCATCACTTTGAAACGTTGATCCAATAATAAATAATTCTAAATGTTCGGATCAAGCGCAGCAGAAATGGACATTTAGACAAACTTGAGCTCGTCATTGAACGTAGAAATGGACACTAAAGCAAGTAATAAAACATTTCGTCGAATGATTCGGTTGATGTCGGAACAACTCAATAAACACGGCTAAAATAAAAAGCGCGTGCTAAAGGTGTTGAAGAATAATATTTATAGACCAGTTGAATTCACTTTGATTGTAAATATATTTCAAAGGATTTAATGAATTATTGTAAATACGTTCATCAATGTTGTCGAAGCTTTAATAAAAACGAAATCTAATGGAAAATAAAAACCAAATTTGAATTTAGACAATTTTTTCGATTGCAATTTTTTATACTAAAACAATGAAACTAAATTCATGGACTTATGAATAGGTGCTAAGGGTTAATTTGATTTAACTCAGTTCTTTTTATAAATAAAATCAAAGAAAAGAAATTATTTTCAAAGATTTTTTTAATGTTCCACACTCGGTTCAAATTGAATAGGAAGATTTTTGTGATTGACTGACAAAAGCGTTACGTTCCACTTTTTTTCAAGAATAATTGTGGAACCCAAATAGCACAGTAAATCTCAAGAGTCTTCCTATATCATTCGGACCCAAGTGTAGTTTATTAAAATATAAGAAGCCTTTACAATAGAAAAAAAATTGTCCACCAAACTATACATTTAATTTACAGTATAAGAACAAAACTCAATCAAGTCTCTCTATTAAAAGTAAAATAATGAAATTTGTATAAATTATCTAATTGAGAGTTCTATCTATATTTATAGTAATAATTTTGTTAGAAAAGTGAAACAGAATACCTGGTTGATGTACCTTTTATTATGAATTTGTATTAAACAGAGTGTGTAATATGTAAAGTCATGCCAGACCGCAAGGAATAGATTTTCAAATTTTCTGTAAATATGTAAATGCTGACGCGCTGATTTTGTCTGAAATGGTTCATTTCGTTGTTAATTATCAGAATTTGATTTAAATTGCAAATAAAATAATATATTGGAATACGAAAATGGTTCGGTCTTTCTGTTCATTTTGAATCGTTAGGACTAACGAAACACTACCCGACAGCATCGGAAATAAATTCCAATGAGTCGAACCTGGTAAGTTATAAGGTAATTTAATGCCTAGCCTACATTTGGTAAGTCCAGTAAGGTAAGTAATAAAAGCAAGCGAATCGAAGCTGTCGTAATTCTAAATTTGTTCCACTTCAATCAGAGGAAACACACTTGTATGTGACACATCTTCGAATATCATCCAATCGTTTGTAAGTCATTTATCAGTCGTTAAAGGTTGAGCTTCGTTCAAATCTTTCAAGAATAGTATACGTGATTACTTACACCTTCAGCAGCAACAACGCATAAAAAACTAAGTGCAAAAGAGATGCAAGATTTTGAAAGAATTCTCTCATAAAATCTTGCTCTTCCCTAAGTTGTGGACACATTTTAGGTAAAATTTACACATTTCCTACTGATTTATTATCTTCCCAATCCAATTCATACTAAATGGGAAATCAATATTCAAGTACGCACACTTTGTGTATGAGGTCGATTATGGATGGATTCGGATTGAAATTACGTTTCAAGTTGTACTTCCACGACTGTAATGACAAAGGTACAAGTAAAAGTATGATATGATTGGATGTCACGAGTTTAGTCTGGGTGGAATATTTACGAAACTTAGAACTTCTAAGTTAGAAGAAGAAAAAACATTTGAAACCAAAAAATCAAAGCTTATAGGAAACCCCAGTTAACCTCTAAAGGCGCCTCTATTTTTTCTGTACTTCATTTTTTGCGTTCTATTTTCATGTGAAATATCTTCACTCTGGTAAATGAAATGTCTTTCGGTTGATTACAAAGTTGTTGGTGACATCAAAAAAAAAATCTTTAATTTGCCAAGATTGTATACTTGATGCAGATGCGGATGACACACACAAAATTTAACAGTTTCATACATTTTCGTAGTAGGTGCCCCAAGCATACAGCTTTGCAATTCTCAGCAAAGAGTTACACTCTGAGAGGTACCATGGTGGCGCTGTCATTTTCAAACATAATGTAGTCTTCGACGATCAGCATCAGCTCCACCATTTCCTCTTGTTGGCTACTATGAAGTTCAGTCAACTGTAGAGCTCTTATTTGCATTCGAAATGTTCCTTACATTACAAAAATCTGTGGAGTGCGGACATAAACAACATCTTTACGACGCCAAAAATCGTAACTACTTATGGTTAACTTGATTAAGGATCCATAAGAACCGGAAGAACATAAGTATGGTTTCCTCTCAATAAAAAGTACTCCGTGTGAGAGCCGTGAGACTGATCGAGCTGTTAAGTAAACAAAGGAAAAATAAAAATAAAATAAAAATCAATTTTGTCTCTCACACGGAGTACTTTTTCGGTAAGTGGAAATCAAGTCTTACATAATAACTACTTACAAAGGCAGTTCATTTTTTATTTTTGAAATTTTCCATCGCGTTCATTTTCCGCAGTACTAAAAACAATTTTAAGCTAACGAAGTGAACGCTTGCTCTCTCAAAATGTGTGTGTCAATTTTCATTGCGTCAGTTGGACTATATGAATGCGCGGAGTGTCAAACTTAAATAAATTTGAGAGGTTATCGCCGGTAAGACAATTTTCTTATTTATTTAAAATTTTGAGTTGTATTCAATTCCAATATAAGCTCAACTTTACGCAGTACATTGGTCACTCAACACAGTTCCGTTGATTGTAGGTTAATATTCATTTGTGGAAAGTGTTTACAACCGTCAATAGCCAACATGAATAGCACCTTCGATTCTCCCAAATTCGGTCTTATCCGTAACATGGACAATCGGGGCATGCCAAAAGGTGATATGTCAATGAATATGTCCACATCCGATATGCGACGATTTTTGAACAATTCGAATGAAACAACATCATACAAGCACTCAGTAATGGACGAGACTGCGACGGATGTGTTGACAACAAAACAAAAGACCAATTCGTTGTATGGTCACTTTTTGGAAATTTTACAAAGCCGCACCAATGATTCTGAGGTGTTCGAAACTGTTCAGGATCTTATAGCAGGTAATTTGGGATGATTTTCCCGCGCAAAATTTTTTACCTCTCGAGTGAATTACGTTTCATACTATTCTCCGTTACACAGCCTGTTCGGATACCATCGACGAAATCGAAAAGTTCCAACGACACGGTCAACACACCAATCGACAGGAATATAACTGGTTAAATCAGGAACGAAATACTTGGCGACTGCTGTACGCATTGTATCAAGACAGATTGATAACGCAGAAAGAGGCAATGGATTACGATGATGCACCGTTGATGGGTAGCGAGAAGATGATCGTCGAAAATCTGTACCGTAACAATGCCAATCTGAGGGAATATCAATTGATTGTCGATTGGTTGGAACAATGTGCCGACGAGAAAGAGATACCACAAATCGGTCTTTACACAGATCAGACCATTTCATGGGAGAACACATTGCATCAGCTGCAAAACAAAGACAGGCCACTTTTCGGTCGAGGGCGGGAAATCGTCAAAAGCATGGACCCAGATGCAATGATAAGAGAACGGTTGCCGTTACATGATCTGGATATGGAAGATGAAGCGAGATTGTCGAAACAGGTTTGTGTTTGGTTTTAACGATTGTCGGACGATCCGTTCATTAACTACCGTCAAATAGATCTTAATTGAAATGCGAAAGGGACAAATCGAAAATGCGCAATCGTTGTGTACTCATTGCGGTCAGTCGTGGCGGGCTGCTCTTTTGGAAGGATGGAGACTACACCACGATCCAAACTATGACCAAAGTAACACAGATACCAAGGTAATTCATCCCACTAAATCCACACCATTACCACATCCACCTCCTAAAACCAAACATTTTGTATTCATGTACACAGTTGGCGGTTGAAGGGAATCCCCATCGCGATCTCTGGAAAAAACTTGCATGGATGATGGCGGAAAACAAAAATCTGGACGAATATACCAGGGCCAATGTCGGCATATTGTGCGGTCATTTGGAATCCGTTTTACTACCACTCGGTCAGTCGTGGGTGGATCTGCTGTGGGGTTACTTGAAAACTCAAATTGATATTCGTGTTGAGGGCGAAATACGTTCGTGTAGCACCAAAAGTCACTTGGATATGCCGGAAAAGTACTGGAACGGGAAGATGTCATTGGAACAAATTTTCGAAGAATTGTCGGCACATAAGTCCGACACCATTCGTGTGGCGGCGGAAAATCCGGTCAATATTGTGCAAAAATTCCTAATTCTCGACGATATTCCTGAATTGATGCGACATATCGATGCGTGGATATCAGCCGATAAAATTGGTCCGCAAATGTTACGCTTCTTGACCCACGTCGTTTTGTTTATGCGACAAATCGGACGACCACATCACGAGGATGTTGCTGATCGTGTTATCAAGGCATACGTTGAATGTCTGATCGAATTGGGAGAACGACAGTCGGTTGCATTTTACACTGTTGCTGTTCCGAACGAGGTTCAGTTGGTTTTGTATTCCAAATATTTGCAAACCATTCACGGCACCGACGAAAGGAAACTGGCGTTAGAGGAAGCGAACAATGTGGGATTGGACATTCAGGCCATAACATGTTACACGGTTGAAAGTATCCGAAACGAGCAGCTGAATGAGAACGAACAGAAGCAGTTGTGTTCGTACATTGGTGAAGGCGATCTAAACAAAATTTCGGCCTTGGAATGGTTAACGTTTTATCAGGAGCAACGGGGAGAACTGTTGTGGCAGGCTAATTCGATGATCCGGTCGTTCTTGGCAGAAAATAAAATTGAGTGTGTCCGTAACACGTTTAAAATTGTGCCGCAAGATTCGATTCAGCAAATCGTAGCGAATTATGGTTCAAGGGATAATCTTCCGTACAAGGAAGAATGCAGCATCAAAGAATACTTGTGCCATCAGACGTATTTGAAGGCTATCGATGGATACAACGACTGGACGAAACTCTACCATAGTAAGCCGAAAGAGCCACAATCGCTCGCTGCGAACGCCAATTTCACGGATAAAGTTGCTGCTGAACATAAGGAACAAATCTACAAATCGGAATTGGAACGATGGAACATCAATCTCATCGACCAGACGAAAAGTCAGTAGTTTTAATCCCGCACAATGTGATTCCCATGGCTAATATTTTCTAATTTCAGCTGCCCGTGATCTGCTATTCGCCGTACTACAATTCCCGGAAAACTATCTCGTCGATCCGGATGCGGAGAAAATGCTCGACGACGATGAACATTATTCTTGGTCACATCGATCCATCCAATTGGAAAGTTTACGCAAGTTATGCATTCCAGAAGTGGTTCTATTGCTCCACAAAGTGTTGCATTTGGCTGGCGAATATAAAGAATGTGTTCGGTTGGCTGACGAACTGGCAAATGAAAGCCGACAGCTGTACAAGGTGTATTCGAAACATAAACTGGCCGAACTTATCGGAAAGATTTCGGAATCGTCGCTGGCGCTAATGAATGCAAAAATGGATCCATGGGGATACACGATCGATGTTTAGAATAATTTCCTTTTTTCTGATGTTAGCCGGTTGATTTTGTGACCTGTGACTCGTCTTAAGCTCATGATTTTGTAATAAAATTCATTTTTCCTTTCGTTATGCGACCACATTTTTTATTAGAATTGTGAAATGTTATAGCATCTCTGGATTCAAACGAACGAAGCAGTATAAGATGCAAATAGACAACTCTTTTCAAATAGGAAAGACAATTTTTGATGATCTACTCTCCTATAAATAACGCTTCCGACAATGTCTTCCGATGATGAAACATCCCATTTGTTTATACACAATTTCAATAACATACGAGAGCTGTAGCGACTGTCGTCTCACTGTCCAACTAAATAATGAAGCTGATACAAATTTGCTGATGTTCAATTGTTAATGTTTAGCGAAGAGAGCAACCGATATTGGGTGCTCGGTAGAATCGTGGTGGTATTATTTACTCAAACTAGTAAATGTTAGGTATGGTTTCCACTCAACAAAAAGTGTTCCGTGAGAAAGCCGTAAGAGAGCAAGCTATCAAGTAAACAAAGCGAAAAATTGAAAAAATTTCAATTTTGTCTCTCACACGGAGTACTTTTTCAGTAAGTGGAAAGTAAGTGGCGATATCAAAAAAAAATTGGAAGGAAGTTTAATGACTGAGAAGTAATAAAAATGGCCAAACATCTAAGTTGTAGATGTTCGTCTGAGTTCTAATGTTTTTTTGCTTTGGAAGGTATGACCGAAATATTACCGATTCTAATGGCATTTAAGACACACTCCGCTGGCACCCTTACCTTACCATTAATTCCATTAATTTTTTCTTTTTAAGTATGGAAGTAAGTACTAGCTAGGTAAATTGATGCAAGTTTTGGGCGTGAACTTTATTGATAATGATTTTCCCTTCTACTGAATGCTACGAAAATCCTATTTCATACGTAATGTCACCACACGAAGCTACTATTCTGCCTTCACGGAAAGAAGGGACATTTCCCTGAAAAAACATTCCACCAGCAAAATCGACTCTGCATTCTAGCCTCTGGGAAATTCTATGGTGTTGTGATGTGGAGAACGGCTAGGTATCAGGGAAAATAAGACCAAAAGTTTTTAATCGAGGATCCCCGAAAACTATTTCGAAGATAAGAAAGCCGTAAGACACTAGAAATATTCTCAAAATCGCTGTTGCTTCATCGCCAACTCCCAAATTACTTGGATTTGCTCCTCTACTTTCGCTAAAACATTTCGAATGAAGCGGATATAACTGTCGTTTTCCCTTTTTCTTTGTACAGATATATGAAATCGTCGAATTACCTGTATTTACTGGACATTTATTCGAACTGACATACTTGCTGTATTTGCCCACCACTACCCATTAATCTAATATTATTACTGGCTATTTACAAGAATTTGTCAATTAGCATTTACCGGTATTTCCTCTGAGTGACTGATACTTTAAAATGTCTTCACATCAACAAGTCAAAATGCATTGAAAACAAATTCAATCGTCTTAAAGTTCACGCACAGTCGCACTACAATCGAATCAAGAATGAGTATAACTAATAACGGTATTGACATCTACTAATGTAAAATATCAAAAGTTATGCAATGGACGCAAAGCTGGCTTCATAGTTATCTAGAGGTATTTTGTTAATAATTCATTAAATCGATTACGATTAAATCTGTTACTTCTTTTGATGTTTGATGTAATGGAAAATATTTTACTTCTTTAGCAAAAAGATGTACTTTAGGTCTACTGTACTCCACTGAAACACACACACCATATACAATTGATTCCAAACTTGACATCTCATATTTGATAGTTAATGCTTGGAGCTAGAGTGCTATGACAATACTATACATTTTGCTATATATAAGAGAACCGTAGCCAAAGCGTCGTTGTTGAAAGCCGTTTCAAAAAGGATTGGATCAGGTTTGATGTTTAAGAAACTCTAATTAAGAATATAGTACAGGGAAACCTGCTTCTGTATTTCAGTATATGTTCAAGAGGTCATGATCAGATTTACTAAACATAGATCCGAAATAGACCTCAAAAATGCGATTTTTCAAGTGCAATTTTGATCCTTAGTTTATGCAACATCTATGTCATCATGTATGTTTGAAGTGATTTAAGTGATAAGCGACAATGGACGGATGAAATCTTATCTTACTCTGTTTGCTTCATTACCTAACACAACAAGGAGAGTTAATTTTAAACAGTCTGTTTTCTGCGACATTTACTCCCAGTTCGACATTAAAATCTTACATTTATTTGTCAGCATGGTCAAGTATGACGTGAATTTTAACTATTTTATAATAACGTGAACACTCCACCAAATAAACACCTTACTACCAATATGACGATGAAAATCCGTTACAGTTAAAAATAAAGAATTGAAGAAGAAGACAGTTTTGTTTTGTGGTTGTCAAACGAAATCGCTTCAAGTTTACGTGAAAAATTCGTATTTACCGTGACCATTTACTGTTTCAGTTTCAATAATAATCGGTTCGGATAAAAGTTCACGATCTAATTGAGTGGAAATTGTGACTATTCTAATTATGTTAAGTGTTTGAATTGTCGACTTGTGCAAGACATTTTTTTTCTCGATCAAAAAAAGGGTGTTCGTTTGGTGAATTTCCTCATCACTTTTCCAGGGGGTGGTTGGTGGTGAAATTAATAACGGCCATGTTTTAACTGGGAAATTGTATGGAAAACTGTATGTCCTTGTCCCAGGGTTGCCGCGCCTGTAATTGTTTTTGGTGACAGCATAAAAGATACAATAAATCAAGCAACAATTTCTGGATTTAAATCGACAAATTTAATTGACCATCCGTCGATGATGATAAATGTGGAGATGTCTCAATAAATGTATTAGTGAATGTAAACAAAACATTGGAAAAGCGACAGAGAACTTACACACAAACACACACAACGAAACCCTCATACACAACATAGTGGTGGAAAATTCTAGCTACAATATTTTCCAATATATTTCGTTGTCAGAATTGTCAGGTGGAACGTGGAAAAATATTTTTTACTGTGTGATTCAGTGTCAAAGGGAATTTTGTAGAATACAGGCAGAGGTGGTGCAATAAAACTTTACAACTAAAAAGCGGAGTGCTGAAAGTTTATTTATTTTCGATTTTAATTTTTTTATTTTTTTTCTTATTTTTTGCGATTTTTGAGCAACAACAAAAATCCGTTTACGACCAAGTAAATAATTGAAGTAGTTAAGGGAGTGCTAAAATAAATATTCACATCGAAATTGTTTATCGGTGACGTCAAATTGATAAATATTGTGCATTTAGAGTAAGTTTGTGGTGCGAAAGATTTCGGAACTATTTTCAATCAACTGAAGTAATTGAACAATTCCAGAAGCAATGGCAGACGACGAAGTTTTATTCGACGAGGTCTATGAGCTGTGTGAAGTCATTGGAAAGTAAGTACACTTCTAAGTTGTCAGTATTATCTAAACAAACCTAATAGTCAAAACAAACATTTAGGCCTTTCAATCGTGATTCTTAAGAAATTTTCACTTTCATTTCCTAACTCAAACATTCGATCTCATTCAAAAATCTGAAAATTAAAGTCGACTTCTAACCTATATCGTAAGTTGCATGTGCAGCAACCGAAATTGCGTTTTCTGTGTGCTTACAATCATTAATACACATGCGCAAACAAAATTAGCCAACGAAATCCAAACTTGATTTTCCAGTGTATGAAGAAACCCCAGTACTATTTGTACAGCTGATTGAACTGCAATAAGTTGATTACTTGTCCCCTCTTGGGAAGGCACGAAAGTGAACCTTTAATTTTGGTCCATCAGTAGTGTCTATCAGTAGTGAGACAACAACTTTCAATACTACTTCGATTGCTACTAGAAAACACTTTCTTTCCAGTTTTGTATTAAATTTAAATAGAACATCCGACCAAAATGATTCATTATCTGGTGACATTTGCCGCAGTTGTCGTTTTCACGAAACTTTGTGAATAATGAAAAACTAACGCAATT
Source organism: Bradysia coprophila (assembly GCF_014529535.1). NCBI lineage: Eukaryota > Metazoa > Arthropoda > Insecta > Diptera > Sciaridae > Bradysia > Bradysia coprophila. The sequence goes on along the minus strand of NW_023503293.1, from coordinate 3,151,878 downwards.
TGATGGACATTTCGACCTTCGGCACGGTCTACAAACTTCCTACACTGTAACTTAAAAAATAGTCCAAGGAAGGACGTCATCTACATGCTTAATGCGTCGAAAGTTGAATTTTCGAAATCTTTTACTTCATTATTTTAAACATTAATTATGCTAATGTTAAGAAGCCAAAATTTACACTTTTTCGTGATATTCATAAATTACGTACACTCTATGTATCTTCGATACATTTTTGTCATTTTTGCATACGCATAGCAATTTTTCGAGGTGTTTCTAAAATAATCAAAATTCAGCACGGTCCATACCATAAAGTTTACTGATCAAATTCATACAATACTGCATTAGTATCCAAAGAATTCATCAAGAACAATGCGGAAATTGACGGAATGATTTAAATAATCGGATACCTAACATTCAAAGTGGGTTTATCGACATGTCTATTTGGTACACTATTTGGCAATATACGGTAGGAAACAGGTCTACACATATCTGACCTAAATGTTTCGAAAATTACACATCAAACACAATATTGTTATTGTTGTCGAATAAATGTCATGGTAATGATTTTGGTGTTGCTCAGCCGGATGATATACGAAGAGTTTAGCACAAAAGTATATTTTCTTTCCAAAGGGAATTAGCATCAAGTTGACGCTAACACCATACGGTGATTACTTAGTCATTACCGTGTATACATAATTTGCTGGTTGTGTTGTATTACTATGACTATAAGATGAATATTTTACACGGAAGAAATTATTCACCCGCATATTTTGCTTGTTCCGTATAGTTGTCAACCTGTGCCGTTCAAACTATTAAATGAAAAATTAATATTCTCTCGCAGCTTAACCCAATAATCGTTAAATAATAGTTTTCCATATCTTCATATCGCAAAATACTTAATACCTACACTCCCATCAGTATCTTAATAATATTCCGATACACTTTTCCTTGATTACAGCAATAAACAGAGACTTAATGCAAACAAACTTTAACGAAATCCAGCCTGTAATGTTAATGTACACATTTCTTGACAAGTTCGCCGTATACATACATCTGTATACAAAAAGTCTTTTGTCGATGTGTACGAGATGTAAGAGTTCTAGTGCAGCTCAATACAGCATATTATTCGTTCGTCATGAAATTACAACCATTAATTATTCCCAGAAACATCTAAGCAGAAATTGAAAGCAAAGTTAATTCAATAATAATATTGACTCTTGTAAATATAAATAAACAGAATATAAAAATACACTTGATGGTACCGATAGCAGCATCAACTATGCTATATGAAACATTATAATATAGTCCACATATATAGAATCAAAATTATACCGAAACTGAATGGTCCATATTAGAAACGATAGTGTTTACATTTCATATGGGCCATATCATGGCCGATAATTAGATGCTGCTAAATCTAATATTATATATAAAAAGAGGCGAACATACACGCTTCGTTTCAAAGATGTATAAATGTCTACATTGCGAAATGTTATGTTCTCACAATTTTCTATACACCTCTGAAGATGTGAAGTGTAATGAAATTGAACAGAGGATGTATGAAAGTAAATAGAAGAACTTGGTTTTGCCTTCTTGCTAATGTGTGTATAGAAAGAATGTATCGACTTAATGTTTAGATTAATTACAAATTTGCTTAACAGAATCAATTTAGTTATATGTGGAGGCCGGACGTATTATAGAATTTTGATAGAAAACGTAACTGTTTGTTCAGTTGGAACTATCAGTCGCTGTGTTATTCGTTTTTCTTCTTCATTTTTTTTTTTTAAATATTGAGACGGGTAATAGAAAAAAAAAACGATTTTTTGTCTGGTTTGAACGATTTATTTCTTAATAAGTCGAAATCATATTGACAACGTTTCGTTATAATGAATTTTGTTGTATTAATGTTTTCTCTCTCTCAAACTTCTAAAATATTTGAAAAACGTTGATCCAAATAGAAAATTGAAAACCAATTTCAAACTGTCGATTTTCCTTCATCCACACATAAAATGTGTCCGATACACTTGTCTCAAATGTTTTACCATTCATAAATTTGGAACCAAATTGTGTCAGTCACAAGCTCACCGTCTCTTAAATTCATCGATTTTTTGTGTCTTACTTTAGTATCACACAACCTTAACCTACTTTCCAGCAACGGCTAGTCATCTGTTGTCGACAGCGAAGACAAAGAAAACGATGAACTCCACTAAATATTGTCTTTGTACCACAACGTGCGGTTAAACTAATGAGATACATAAAGCTTTCAACAATAGAAGTAGAAGATTTAACGATACTACGGTGATATTCTTGCCGTTTTTCGAAAGACAGATTTCAGACAGTTTGGCTCCGCCGGATAAAAGTTTTACCGATGGTTTGTTTATATGCCCAAAGAGTTCTTTGTCAGAATAGTCTAAAACCGCAGGCAGGTCAAATGTCTAAAAATGGTGTCTTTGTAGAAAATTCACTTTTCATTAAAGATCAAGATAGAGAACACACTATTGCGTTATAATGTAGACCACAAAATTATCTACTAAATAGCTGAATAGCCTCAGGAAAGTGTTTCCGAATAAAATGGGAGAAAATTAGATGAAAACAACGAGGAAAAAATTCATTCTCTGTCCTTTTGTTTCAGATGTATGTATAGGTATTATCAACAGATTTTAATACAGGTTTCAGGCAGTCCCTAAAAACCATGGCAAAATAATCTTTGTGGAAATAATTTTGGTATGATTAAAAGCCACAAAACACGAAAACATATCTCAATGTATCGATTCCCACTCTCTTATAGGTCCAATGAAGCCTCAAAGCCTCCACTTTATCGTGGGATGCTCAAAATATTTTTCTTGTTTACGTAACCAATTGCTTAATTAATCAGTAATCCTAATCGATCGATAACTCAAAAAACCCTTAAGTATACTTCTCGAAAATGCAGAATTCGTCCTAAATAATAATCTCATTTTCATAGAGCCAATCATTCAAATTGTTTTTCATTATTGCTTTTTGTGTTCTTTCCATTTGTATGATCGTCTAAATCACTCAAGTGTTACAGCAACAACAGCAACTAAAATAAATTCTCTTGACTAAAAGCAATGAAAATATGTTGGGAATCAGCATTGTCAATTAATAATAATCGTGAAGCATAAACAACATAGGAATTATATAGAAGAAATTTGGACGAAGGTAAAATTTTTATTGAACATGAAATTTAAGAGCTTGAAAGATGTCTACAGTTATGTGTCACATAAATGGAATGGAATGGTTATTTTGAATATTTCTGTCATATCGATCGATTACGTTAAAAGTTATCTAAGCTTTCGAAGATTTGACAGCCATCAATTTGTCTGAAAGTGGATAGTGCATAGTCGTGTTGCTATCTTCCAGGTTTATAATTGATGAAATTCTTAGATTCTCTAATCTAATTGAAGTCTGAAAAATAGGTTAATATGAATTCTAATCAAACTTTACGATGTACGAATCTACACAGCCAATTAACAACGACAAACATTTCTTAATTCAAACTTGGGTCCACCAATATTTATTGTTACAATCCTCAACTGAAGTTCTTAAGTGCCTAAAATATACCCAACACAAAAACCGCATCACAAATTACACTGTTGCAACCTTTGCTGAAAAATTACCCGAAAAAAACGCTTTAATATTCACCATTTGCAGTGTTCATAATGCAATATAAGTTGGGAAAAGCTTCGTGGTTTATTTGGCGAAACATGCACCACATTGCTATATTGATATTTGAACGGAATGGGTGTTCACAACGCTTTGCCTATATGCATTGTGTGGTTCTCGCTTCATTATATATTTACATTCTTCCACCTTTGCAGAAGCACTTGCCCGCATGGAAAATATATGTACCTTACTTCTGTCATATTCATTGCTTGTATCGAGATTAATTTGTCTTTGTGATATATTGGCGATGAGTTTGAAAAATATTTTATAGGAGAAGGTCTCTAAAACGTTTTATGTTTTTGACATTTACGTTGAATTTGGCTAATATTCAGTGTGGCGAATATTTTGAACATTTTTAACCTAAAATGATCTTTCGATCTTTACGCGAACAACTGACGTTTGTGATCAAGCCGATCGAGTTATTTTGAATTAAACGTTTTCTTACAATCGTGAATACAAAACTAAAGGACTTTGTTTCCCTTGTGGATCTATAAATTAAATTTGCTATAATATTAGGATCCCCTCGTCATTTTACACGAGGAAAAATTCTCTTGACATTGTTGCAGGTTATTTTATAAATTTGATATGTTACCACACCTCCATAATATGCACACATAAAATTACGAACACTAAATAATAGAAGCATGCCACAGATTAATACTTGTTACAACAAAAATGTTGACAAAGTGGATGTTCAGAATGTTCATAAATAATGTCTGCTTTAGATGGTCTTTCGAAACAGTAGTAGACAGGGGCGGAGCAAACGAAATTTAATATGAAAAATTACTTTTTTCCTACGGGTACCGCACGTCTTTGACTAAATGCCATTTAGTAAATGGAGAAGTTCACATCGATCGCTTTCTTTTTCTTAACAAATTCAGAAGTTGCACATGGTAATATGTTCTTGGTCAGTATCGCGTCTCGTTGTCTTTTGAATTAACAACTTCTGCTGTACGTTGAAAAACAAGAAATGTTACAAGTTTGGAAGGCCATTGTTCATTCAGTTAAGCCCCCTCGTCTTGACTTATGAATCCTTTGGAATTCTTCATTTTATACTGTACGGCAAAGATACTAACGAAAACCTGTGTATAAGCAGTGTAATAAAACTTAAAATATTTGCAAACAGCAGAGCCCATTTTTGGAAAATTTAATTATTAAATTTGCTAAGATTTTCTGAAATTTGATAATAAAAAAAATCTTTTGTGAATTTTATGCAATTTTGGACAACTATATTAAATTTAGCAAATTAATTTTCCATCAACAGGCCCTGCTAAAGAGCAATTGGCTCTATGGAGGAACTCGATATAATAGTTCAGTAGTCAGAGTAAAATGTTTCATTTTCTATTCATTCCGGCAACTGTTACTTTCCACTTCGAATGCCTATTAACATTGATATTCATCAGATACAATCGCACACCGCAAACAATGGAAAAGCAAACGACAGTTATAAGGCAACTTCAAAATTAAAATTTCATATTCTAGAAAATTTTCGTTTCCGGTTTATTGAATTGTCAGACGAATCAAAATGAAAGTAAACATATTTAGTGTTGAGAAATTTCACTTAAGTATGTAGACAAAGTTAGATATAGATAGGCACTGTGATGTGTGTTCGTTCATGGGGTATACATATGAATGTAGATAATTTTATGTTACCTAAGCATAAGCACTGTTAAGAGCATAAAGTTTGTTCAACAAAAGTTTTTGTATGAAGCTTTTCGGTTTACTTGAACTTTTGTGTATTTATTTTAACTTAGACGAAGAGTGTAACAACATGTATACCTTAACGTGATACATAATTTTTCTTTAACTCGTGTGAGGCGTCGAATTCTATATTATGAAAGTAATTTATTTTGTTAAGAAATTTGGAAGTCATTGAGTTCACAATATTTCAGTGGGTTAAGTTTTCGGTTCGTTATAGAGAAAAGTATTTTAAATGGATATTTAATACATGTATAGTCGGAATGAAACCTGTTAAGCAACGCCAAAAGACTGTTCGAGACATAGCAACATCAAATAAATTTAAGATAATTAGATGAATCACTTCAAATCTTTTGACATTTTCAAAATATATTTACGATGCACAGTCTCGGTAAAGTATATATTTCAATTTCGCATATATGATTTCAAAACTTTGTTAAGTTTGCTTATCATTTCAATTCATCCCACACTCAATTCCAAAAGATTCCACATTCTGGTAACCGATTTCCATCTATCTGAAAGATTTACGATAACGCACAATAGAAGAATCACTTCGTATGTTCCTTAAGTTTGCATTTAACTCTCCGATTGAAAGCGTCGAAGTTTCGAGCACAGTATTGAACATAAGTTTTCTTCTATTTTACTCATGTTCTCTATCATGTTAGTTGATGTTTGACAAATTAATCGGTACATGTCTTTCATTGCAGCAATTATTCCGTTAGTTTGGATGCAATTTCATTGTGATTTATTGAGAAGAGAAATAATATGTAGACAAATAGAAACACAAGTGAAACAATATCGTTGAAAACTCTCACAGAATCGTTGTATTGGAAAGAAGCTTAAATTTCGCCTTGAATAATCGTGTGTCAATAATATTCAGTTCGTTATGCAATCGTTTTTCATGAGCTCTAAAACAAATAGTTTTCTTCAAAAAATATGTTGTGGCTTTAATAGGCCGAAAGCACACGTACAGTCGATATCCTCATGAGAAATATCAGCAGGAAATGTATACACCTTCAGGTTATTAGTCTTCAAATTATTGCATTCCGCGAATTTTTGACTAAGGAAATGGAACTCACGAAAGCAGATTTATTGTTTATCTCTGACAGATGACAACGTCGGAAACGCGAACTGGTGTCAAAATGAAGATGTTGGTCCCACATGTGTAGATTCTAAATTGTAGAAAAAAAATCATATTTGTCGTGGCGTGTCTGACGAGTCAAATTTTGAAGTTTTTAACTGACACGACAATCATTTCAATAAACATCTTATCTGGTTTCATTACAGTGAAGGCTGACTGAGATATACAGAAAGCTTATTCTGGCTCGGGCTTCCCTATCGCTCTAAGACCATACAAACATTTTCTAACTTAGGAAGTGGTAGTGTTGATGTTTAGAATTTCTGAAATTTTCTAGAATTTTCGACCAGGAATTCCAAGAATTTAAAATCTTGACAATTCTAGAAAATTCGAAAATATTCATGAATTTCAGAAACTTTTAAGACTTTCATGCATTTTCACGATTCAATTTCACGAAAATAGGGTGCATAATATTTGAGGCCAAATGGGCCAACTATATTCAGCTGACGTTTTTTTTTCAACCACTCGTAAAGGGTGTTAATGTTTATTTCAGAGATACCAATTTGGGTTCTGCTTTCAAGAGAAGAATAATTTATTGTCGAAAAATTTATCGTTATGTTTCCATTAAAGTAAAGTCAAAATACTTCACTTTGCACATTCATTAATTTATGTTCGTTTATTCAGTTACCTACCAACATTATCTCTTCTTAAGTTCTTAGATTTATAAAGAAAAAGTTGACAACGGAAAATGTTTGCTCTAGAGAGCATTAGTTTGGACGATGCTATTTATAGCGAGACTGTGGTGATAGTCAGTTGTGGTGTTGTGTGGTTCTTCAGAAACACTCGTAGCTGTATAAAAGTTCTGTTGATTTTTTTAAACAAGCAGATATCGTTATACCCACAAAAACTTTTGCTATATTCTCGATGCATTTTCTTATTTTATTTACATGAAATTAAATTACATTGCTCGTTCAATTTCGTTGTAAGGATCATCTTAATCACATGTCCATGTGGGTAAGATAATATTTAATTATTCAAAAACGAACCAGCAACTCTGCTTCCACTTCTTTTACTTAGCAAGCAATAACCGATTTCATTAGAAGTTATTAGATACTTTCCCCATGATTTTATCACCCCCATTGCTACCATTGTGGTAAATATAGGTGTACAAAATTTCCCTTTAACATGTTTTGATGGTCAATTCTTGATAGAATTGAATTAATTATATAAATTGCCGAGAAACGGCTATAGTCAAGAGTGTTGCAACGTTTTCAGATCACATAATCTACGAAGTTAACATGAAGCAATAAGCAGAATACATATACCACGTAAATTATTTACTCAAGGCTGCAAACAAAATTTTCGGTTTACGACATTGAATCATAAATTTTTTATTAACCTCATTTCGCTAACAGTAACAGTGCAAACAGTTAGTATCCCTCCACACATTACGAATCTTTACACAAGATGAAAAGTCCTTTTGTACCATCATACATACACACAGTTCAGACTTGTGTGGGTGGGCATGTACTTTAAATCTTTAGACACGAGGCACTGTTATATAACAAGGTTTCTGGAAAAGTGTGGAACACTTTCACGTTCGCATTGAGCACTCTATACGGATATTACTATAATATATACATAACAATTAAATTGTATTCACTGGTTTAAAATAAAACTTGCACTGTAAGCGACCAGGATAAGATAACCATTTTGTAATTATTGAGGATTCAATTAATACAGAAATATTATTGAGCTGGTACAGAGTGGGGTATAAGTGGAATTTTAAATGTGTTTTCGGTAGTACAATACGTCATTAGTGGTGATTACGATCTTTTAAGCAATAAGACATTAATGAATAAATTAGGGGGTATATATTGGGCTTGGTTTTATGTGAGCGTGTTAATTATTTCGTTCAAAGCGATGTCTAGCGATCGATGAGAAATCTTTTACTTCATTAGTTCAGACACAAATTTCAGTATATAAGAGAAAACGAGCAGTGCTAATCGCCTGTTTTCGACATTATTCGACAACGTTAATGTTCTTGAACCCTTTGTACCACATGTAATAAAGAAAATATAAGAAAATATTGACGCAGAAAAGAAGCTTTGTGGGACTGGCGCTTTTGCTATCAGTTGCTTTTGATTTAATTTGTTTTGATCTGTTTAGAGACTTCACTAACAGCCTTATAGACCATAAACAAGTACAGTCTGGACCACCGGCTTAACGTGACTTCCAAACCTCAGAGTATGCAAATATCCTCTGAGGAAGGTTAGGTGGTAATTGATATCTCACCTAAATGTAGGCTGGACACAGTGCCTAAAATAAGGATTTATTTTTAACGGGGCGGGAAATGTGTAGGAGGGTTTTTTTTCTGTCAGAAAGGTTTCTTTACCAGTAGCGAAAAAAAAAATCGGCGTAAAAGTCGAGTTTGACTTTTTAACTGAAATTAGACTTAACGGATCATTTTCATGAAGATGGGCCTTTTATTCTGAAAAAATTCTTAAATTAAAAAAAAAACTTTGAAAAAACTCGGAGGAGTTCAAGAAAATTTCTTAAAGGCAAGCTAAGGAGAAGTTAAGAAGAATTGATTTTTGAATGATTGAAAGAAAGATTGTCTCACCAGCTGTTCCCGGTCATGCTTTTTTCTTAAAATTTTCGTTTTTTGAGGCTCACAGATGTGACATTATAAATAAATGTTTTATCGCTAGTTTTGTAGAGTATGTTAAGAGTTATCCAACGCATAACCCCGTTGAGAAGTTTTTACTGTAACTGGTGTTATTCAATCAAGAAAATGTCCTTTTTCGTAAATTTGCGGAAATGGTTAGTCATATTGTATCCACAATCCATAGACAAGTGTTCCTGGACATCCCATAACGATGTAAGTGGAATTCTAGATACGACATACTCATCATCTAACCATTCGTGTTTTTAACACTAGCGCATCATAATCTGAAACGGTTAAACCGTTCCGCAAAGAATGATTTTTTTGTGAAACATTCTGATCAGTAGGAAAGTGATCCAAAGATTCATTGAGAATCTTCTCTTAGTCGAACATTGAGCAAAAATACGAAAATACGAGTGTACGTTCAGTGAACTTATGGTAAAAAAAATTGAATTTAGTTTTGTTTTCGATGACCTTTTTTTTATATCGGGGTCTTCGAGTCGGGGGGATTTGTTGAATTTATAAAAACCGGGGAGATTTGAGGGAGACTGCGGGGGATTTTTCCCACGAGCTTACTTTAGGCCCTGGCTAGACATATGAACACAAATTCATCTCATTCGGGTACATCGTTGCTTGGTGCTGCACACTGGAACTACTGAAATTATGAAGCTTAAGTGAATCGAACCCGGACCAACATTATTGGTAGAAGGGTAGTATGTAGCCACTGAAATCTATCACATGGAAACATGTTCAATCTATAAAATGTCAACACAGTGTGCTATGTGTAACGAAAATAGGTGTCTACCTCCTGCTGAAAAACATTGGAAAGAGACACCTAATCCACTAATAACTATGTCAAAACCACTTTTAACATTACATCCAACTGCACAAATTTAAAGCTACACACATGATCGGTTTTCGAACGTGATATTTGTATACGTTATGCATTGGAATAGAAGGCAATATAAATAGAATTCTTCAGATGTTTCAGACAGTTTTAAAAATTATGGCGATATATGTTAAAATATGTTAAACGGAATTTTATTCACACATTACAATTCTTATTTTTTTGTAATATTTAATTTGAGCGTTATTAGCAAATGTATGATAAACTGATTCTATTAGTAGTTCAATTTATAATAAATTCAAGTTCTTCAAAGTGTGAATTCGAGTTTATTTTAAACATTAATAAATGATCAACAGTTTTCGACATTTATCGTCGTTTTTAGGCTTTTTCCAAAAATGTTGTTATCGTAAGCATCGCTGCTTCAAGTGACTAAGTCCCACCTGTTGGGTGGGTCAGATCACTTGACTGTCTGAACCTGAGCTTCTTAAAAGATTTTTTATTGGTTGATTAAAAAGAACTATACTAGAACGGTCTAAATTTCTCATTAATAATTCAATTCGGTTTAGTTTTACTGAAAATTTTCGTGAAGTTACAAAACTATTAATTTTTGATTCACAACTGTATTTTCTGTTACTGGTCTGGTTTTATGCTCATATTAGACCGGTATTGTCTATAAAATGATGAATGTCTTCAATAAAAATTAAACTCGTAAACTTCACACTCGTTAATTTTTTGTGGTTTAATCGCTTTTGTTAACAAGACAAAATAAAAAAAACGAGAAACAATTCGTTTAGCAACAGCAGCTACATCGTTAGACCAATATAATGTATATTGAAACCTAACCTCAGGAATTCTGTGCTTTATCAAACTTTTTTGTATCGATTTAAAATAACCCCAGTATGAACAAATAGGGCTTTTTCTGAGAACTCCTTCCAGATGGTTGAACCTATACCACCCATTTTCGAACTTGACCTGAGGATTTCAATGCTTCATCGAATAATTTTTTTTTTTGAAAATCGGTTTGAATTTTGCTTCAGTTATCGTGTTGACAAAGAGCAGAAAAGGCGTCTTCTGAGCACTACTCCCAGATGGTTGAGCCTATACCACCCATTTTCAAACTTGACCTGAGGATTTCAATGCTTCATCGAATAAAAAAATGTTTTTGAAAATCGGTTTGAACTTTGCTCCAGTTATCGTGTTAACAAAATGCAGAAAAGGCGTCTTCTGAGAACTACTCCCAGATGGTTGAACCGATACCACCCATTTTCGAACTTGACCTGAGGATTTCAATACTTCGTCGATCAAAAAAAGTTTTTGAAAATCAGTTGAACTTTGCTCCAGTTATCGTGTTAACAAAGAGCAGAAAAGGCTTCTTTCGAGATCTACTACCAGATGGTTGAACCGATACCACCCATTTTCGAACTTGTCCTGAGGATTTCAATACTTCGTCGAATAAAAAAAAGTTTTTGAAAATCGGTTGAGATTTACTCAAGTTATCGTGTTAACAAAGGGCACAAAATTTTAACATTTTACGTTTTTTCATCACATTTCCATACATTTTTAATCATAATGAACGTGTTACCTACGGTGTATTTGTTTCTGTAAAACCCACGACTTACAGTCAAGGGAATTACAAACTTATGCTTAAAAAATAGTATGCGGCTTGTGCAGTCGCTTATTATAATGAACCATATTTTATGGTTTAACAATTACAATTAACAATAAAAATTATCGTTTCCCATCACACCAACCACTCAATAATATTCTGGCTGGTATGGTTAAATTGAATGGGTTTAGCAATAATATCGAAATAATTATCATTGCCACTTTCTTCAAATTTTATGTACCATCTTACATACCATAACGTTGTCTGATACGGAAGCAATAACATTAACGCCATTAATTAATAATTCACTGTCATCGACACTGTCTCATCTCAGCTCTTATTATACAACACTTAATTATATTCAACATTAGTAATATGCCACATTGATTGACCCCATCACAATTACTAATTGACCTGGAATCGTCAGATCAAAACCACACACATGACGATATAAACGGTTTATGAGAGGGAATAAAACAATATATATACCAAAACGTGCACTTAATATGTACACATGTCCAGTAGATTAATTAATAAACAACAAAAAATATATTTATTCTGGTACACATAACCGTTTGGTGTTTGGCATTTTTCCATAATTAAATCAATCTATTTGAATGAAAATGAAATCGAATTGATTTGCAAATTTGAATAAGAAGATTCTAAATTCTAAAATTTATCATATTTTCTATGTTCTAGGGGACCATTTTCCATAGTTCGCCGGTGCATACATCGAGAGTCAAATCAACAGTTTGCCGTCAAAATTGTCGATGTTGCGAAATTCACAGCGAGTCCGGGGCTAAGTACAGCTGGTAAGTGTTTTGTTGCTATTTAGTTTATTTAATTGCTATACGAATGCATTAGAGATAAACCATTCATAAACCACGTATTTAGGATCTAATTGATTTCGGTTGAAATGTAAGCTTTCAATCCGGCATATCTACATCACACATCTTTCCAACACTATCACTGACATTGATAATAGTAATGTAATCACAAGACAATCAAAAATTACTTGGTCATAGCATACACCAGTTGGTTTGTTTCCGTTTTAGTTCGAAAACAAATTTACAAGATACCTTGCAGAGATATCCCATTCAATTATACAATCCAATGCACAATTATGATGTTCTACATAAAGCTAATCTTGTGTGTGCTTGACCAGAATTTCCCATTAATCTTAGTTGATGTCTATTCATATTTCGGTTCGAAGATAACATGTGTACTCTGGGTCTGGGTTCTATTGTCTCGTACTATGCTGATTATAAACCTATTCTATCCTATCCCTCATTATTATTGATAGAAAGAATTTTGTTTTGAGTCTATGATAGCTAAATTGCAAAGTTGAATTCGATATATTTATTCTTAACGTTGCGTTGACTGGTAATGGTATGTTTCGTTCACAAACTATTGAGAAGAGGATTCAGAATCACTCACATCAGAAATATTTTTGATTTTTCTTTTCTGGATTACTTACAATATTTTCTGTAATTTAACCTATTAGAAACGGCAAACGTATTGTGGCGTAATCAATAAATCTTTACTTTTGCTTTATTTTCTGAACTTTCAAACCAATTCTTTTACTTCATCTGTTAGAACATACATTACGCAATATAAGAGAACATGAGCCACTGCTCGTCGCTCATTGTTGTCATCGTTTTCGATATAGTAATTTATGCTAAAAGTAGTTGTTTTTGTCACTAGATGTGATATTAGGGGCCATTCACAAATTACGCACGCACCAAATTCGAAATTTCAGACCCCCCCCTCCCTCCTTGCACGCGAAAATGTATGGAGAAAATTTCAAAAATGTATGAAGCGTACGCTTTTGTCAACCCCCCCCCCCCCCTTAAGAGCGTGCGTAATTTGTGAATGGTCCCTTATCAAACGAGCGCAGCGAGAACAAAAACCACCACTTTCGCAACGTGTTGCATTCAACGTTTTCTGCAACAAGCTGCGAAAAATGAACTTTTGAAATGCAAAACATAACTCTACCTTCAACATACATTCTACTGTATAAACGAAATATTGTATGAACGATCAAGTAGACTGAATTTATTTACGCTACAAAAATTGGTTCACTGTGATTATATATCTCAATATCCGAATGGTTAGAGGTGTTGGTCGATGAGCATTGGCTTTTGGTGTCGGTGGTTCGAAATTTGGTCAGGGTTTTTATTTACTGTTAATGGTTTAGATGTTCAGAAGGAGTGGTGAAAAGTAGATTCATTTCACAACTAGTGACGAAAAGCAAAACATAGAAAACCAGAGAAAAAAGGCCCCTCGATCGCCACCCAAATCACACATGAAAAAGTTCAGTTTTCGCAGTGCAGTTGCAGAAACAGATTCTCCTCTCATCCACAGACTAAAGTGTCGAAGAGTTAACAACCAGCTGAACCATAGAAACGAAAAAGTTGAGCGTTAATATTCAATCTTTTCGTACTTAGTTTTAACCTTTTCGAAACGTCGAACTACTTCACGTGGTTAAACTGTTAAATCTGTTACTTCTTTTGTTGAACGTTTCTACAAATATTAAAACAAAATGACATTAGACGTAGGTCATCACTTTTGTCATTTCTGTCGATATCAGATGATTAGGCAGAAATGTTGTACCTTCCAAAAAATATTTTTTCGACAGAACTCCCCCGAAGTTTCTGTAGAGCTGGATTTTAATTAGTTACAGCAGGAAAAGATTTCATTACTGCTTTTTGATTGAAGTGAAAGTGCAGAATGACCAGAAATGGGAAAAGTTCCATTCGTTCCATTCGCAGGTTGTACATATCTAGATTCCCGTCTCTTCTATAAATAAGCAAAACTACTAGCCTCGAGGTTACATTACAAGTTTATCGACATAAATTTGTCTGTAAGAGTTTATCTAATGAATTTTTAAAATCGTTTTCTGGTAGGTATTTAGGGAAGATGGGGATTTCTCTTCGTGTACCTGGGAACATGCTTAGCATAATGTGAATGATTTTGCTTTCGAATATGTACGATTAGGGACTTCAATGTTTGTTCATTTATTGTAGCAAACATTTTTCAATTACTTGATCCCTTTAATTTTGCCAGAATATTTGTTTGTTTTTTTCGGAAATAGTATTTACGACGCAAATGACCAAATCGAATAAAATATAGTCTCTAGCGTAAAGCATCTGCCAAGATAAATAAACAAATTATCAATGTTTATCCCTGCTATCCGAAAAGCGAAAGGAAAACGTAACCACCTTTTTACGTATATTTCGTTCCTATGATTCGTATTCCCCTGGTATCTATTGACAATTTCATCGGATCGGCTTGCTGTGAGTGTACACAGTTGTGTCTTCTATGTGTGCCTGTGTAGTAGACAATATTTCGGCTTTGATGGTTAAAAAAAAAACCGAAAATCTAGGAAAAGAGCGAGAAAATGGAAATCAGACAACGAAAAGAATGGCAAAATTGTCAAAATAAATCCCAGCTGGAATGAATGGGTAGAAAATCCTTTAGTTTAATTCTTCATTTATTTCTCTATGTTATTTTTTTTATATTTTATTTTTATTTTTAAATTTAACTATGCGCTTGTTTTGACGAATACTTTATAAGTTCGTTATAATAAGCATATTTAAATCTGCATTGCAGAACTTCCGAGACATAAAAAGATATTACATACAGGTTGATTTTGATATAGTACCCAGAGACTTTAACAATAAAAACTGTGTACACGTATAATATAAATGACTATAAACAACGGTGATACATAACGTCGTCGTGCTTAGTCCCTTCCTATAACAAACAAAAAAAAACAACAACAATACTTGTGAGTACCGTATCAACCGGTGTATAATAATGCAATTGAAATCGCAGAAAATTCATTATGTTGTATCATTTTCATTTATATTATATTTTCACTCTGTTTTTTGTTTTTCATGCGGGCAATTCCACGACAAATATAGTTTCTGCTTTGGCACAACAACATTTCGCTATAAGCCGTAAACAATTCTTATTTTATAAGTTGAAATCAGTTTTCCTTTTGGTGTGGGGGGGATTATACCGTCCGTATAATAATACATTCAGTTATTTTCGTTCCGTAAACACTGATTTTAAATCATTGTTCCATTGGTCCGGTAAGTCAATGTGGGCTACGATGGTGTGTTGCCGAACAGACAATTTTATTGGTAATTCAAATCGAAAAATTTATTTCGATGATACCAATATGGAATGATGATTACTGGAGTTAGATTTTCCATTCTCTCTCGTTTCCGATACAATTAATTGTATGATCAATACGAGAAATCGTGGAAAATTACTGTTGTTTTCGGAATCAGATCAATTTTTCATTAAAAATCGACCGTGTTGAAAAATGCAAAACTATTTTTCAATCACCGCTGCGTATAATAACTTATCGATATCGACATATACACAGTCGATTTACCGATGATTTTACATGCAACGAAAATTTACAAATTGTAAATTTCGTCAGATTTATTGTGCAATGGGCGTGCTTCGATGATGCTGGTAGCGTTCCTCTATTGCCAACAGTGTTCAATTGATTTCATAGAATTTACATTTATCGGTGCATTGTTGATATCCAAAAAACGAAAGAAAATTTCTCATAAAAATGCAGCCAAAACTGTCTTGCTTCTACTTAAATTTTCACTGTTCTAATTAAGGTGACGCGTCTCTGATTTAAATAAGTAATATTGACTTTCCAACTCTCCTTTATATAGATGGATAGATAATGCTTGATTAGATAAAATATAAATATGGTGTTTCGTGCTCACACAGCACAGTTAAATATTCTTCGAAAATTTTCGTCTATAAATTTCTGAAGACACCTCTATTGTACACCTAATGGAGGAAAATAATGTCGAAATTGACATTTAATCCTGGAAATAATTAAGGCAATTTAAAGTGAAAAAGAGATGCTGGTGCCGGATGTAATATAATTCTATAAAATATAAATCTGATGGAAGATTTTCGGTTGTATTTTCCCCCGTCATTTTATGTAATTGTGACAAACTTGGAGGAATTTGTTTTTGTTGCTCTAATTCAATGAAATATGATTTTGTATTATGGTTGAGGTTACGTTTCTATTTTTATTTAATTGACTGTGCCGTAATAGATAACTTTTGCTTTATATTGCATAATACATAAAAACAAGAAAAATAACTCAGAAGGTACATTTATCTGGAAGCTTTAATACAATAAAACATCCCATCATTGATTCCAGTATTTTTGTCTACCCATGACATCTACCATGACATGTGTCACAAAAGGGACCGATAAACTTACTTTCGCTTTGTTTTATTCTGCACCCTAAGAATTTTCTACGCGCCAGGGTTGTTTAAACCAATCTCTCCGTTTTTGACGCTTTTAGCAAATGAACTCTTAACTGAATGTTAGCAATACCATTACCATCTGCAATTGACAATCTCAGGATATAATAAGAGCTAAGATTTAAATCATTGTGGGGTGTAATAAAGTAGTAAGTTCTTCGACCAGGTTTGAGGTGTATCCATTATTGACGATACTGGAGAGGGAAAGGGTTAGAACCGTACATAAGACTTCGTCCAATTTTATTTTCTCTCAAAATAAAAACTCTGAAAAAATTTCCTTTTAATACGTCCCCGTCATTTTCGTTATGAGCGAATGCAATGATTAAATCTGGTCATTGTTGTCGATAACAGGTGATTATCCATTACTGAAAGGTTCCAATATGACATTTTAGAAAGTTCAGTGGAGTAGAGGTAATTTTTGAGAGAATATTTTCTTGAATTTTCAGAAATTTTCGTAATTATCTCAACGTTTCTTGAAAACGTGCTCGAATTACTTTCAAGGCATTATGAAAATAATTCGAGAAAATCGAATCATTTTGATGAAAATATTTTCTCAAAAAAAAACCTTTATACTCCTGACAAAGACTCGATACCAACCTGACAGCAGTGCTACATTTTTCAAATTCAGTTCTCTAGCAGCCAGCATAATTGGCAATTTTTTTGTGGTAAAAATTTTCTTTATCCTTTACCCTAGAACTTGATCATATTCCAGCGCCCTGGTCCATGGTACAATTGGTCTCTACGAAGATGCGGCACTGCCCATTAGGGCATGCTTTGAGCTGTTATAACAAGCACGAAAAATTCTTCCCTGTCACTTATGTCAGTAAGAGATTTTCAAATCCTTAGCAGAAAATTTGATTGAAATCCTCGAAACGTTTATAATTGACATAAACCCTTCGCGGAAAATTTAACGACACATTTCTATTTGTGAGTCGCGCCGTACAATAAATCAAATGTAATGCCGTCGGAATGATAATTTAATTTTTTTTCGCGTGAACTCATTTCAAGTTTTGATACAGCAATAAAAAAATATATTGAAAAGAAATCCGCGGAATATTTGTCTCGAGTCATTTTGAAAGAGCTCCGTTTTACCCACAATTTTTTTTTTTTTTATTTATTGTATTGAAATCTCATTCAAAAAACTATTTCCTCTGTTTCCGTGTGTGTAAGGGGCGAATGTGAGCCAATGAGCGTATACATTGAAACCGCTTCCTTTCACATCCCATAAAGCCTGACATTCAAGAGTATAAAATATTGCTTCATATTCAACTTTCCGAAAATTTACAGAACTTTGATGTCAGATTGAACGAATAGTCAAATATTCATCGACAAAGTTTTTAAAAGAATGTCGATTGCAGAAAAATACGACATTCTTCGTAATTTCAATCGTATAGCATTTATAATAAATTTGATTTGAAAATCGACGACATGCCATCAGGGAGCTGATACATGAATTATACCATATTGATAGCGTAACAGCAAAGTTACATTATCGTTGTCTCGTCTATGACGTGACGGATGAATAAAAAATAGGTTTGATGTATCTCAACAATATAAACAATAATTTTTAGAAATTCCAAGAGTCAATCGTACCTTAAGATATTTATTGTTACGCTTCAGGATGTGAAAATGAACGAAGCGATAAAGTATTCCATTGATTAGATATGATATATCGTTACTGGAGATGATAGCGCGTTACGCTGAGAGATGTATCCATGTATGCATTATAATAGACAGATTAGAACTGATATTGTTGGTCGAGAAAAGAAAAGATTATCTGCCGTGCCAATGAATTGTTCTTTCTATTAAAATTGATTAAAATTGTGACTGCCACATACGACATGGATGCTGATATATATATATATATATATATATATATATATATATATATATATATATATATATATATATATGCTGAATCGCTGTGAGAGACTCATAATTTGTTTGAAGTTGAAATGATTTGCATGATTTTCTTTACACATGTTGCTATAGTAGAATGTCTTCATTGTTTTCAATGTTAAATCTCTGAACAGTTTCACGGTGAAACTTTCACCCTAAAGTTGACCTTTAATACGCAAGGGATACACACTCTTTTTCGATTAACCTCATAAATCAGTGATGAATCCAGTATTATTTCTGGGAAAGTGTTTTTCCACATTTTCCTAGACTTCGGCATTTTCTCCTCAATTTTCCCAAAAAATATTTTTGTGAAAAGTTGAAAAAATTGTGGGAATATTTAGGATAAAATGGGAAAACATTTTGCAAAAATAGGTCCTGGATTACTCGGTGATAAACTAATGATTAACCAAAGATTAACCAGTCAGTGGTAAAAATCAGGATTTTTCGGATTCACACCCATCGTTAATACGTTACCTACTATAGCGCTGACAATAGAACCGACAATGCTATTACATGTGCAATGGAAAAACCACAGATTTCGACTATAAATCGTACAGCAATAGTAACGATTCAAAACACCTAATGTGATAGACACGGATTGTTTACTGAGACGACTCAGCCCATTATGGATACTATCCTTTCAGAAAAGTCCATAATTTGGCCGAAAGTTTTCGTTTTTTTTAAAAGTATAATATCATGTTATCGAAGGAATGTTTATCGTTTGTCTTCGATCTTACACACTATGTTAGACGTAAGAGAAAAAAATCACAATTTAATCTACATATAGTCCGCACAGTAATTTTTCGCTAATATTATATTATGCAAATAATAAATCAACTGCAGACAGCTATAACTTTCAGTTTACATCAAATTGTCGGTCATACATGAATATTTAATATTACTTTCTTTCGTTCAGTACCGTTATAAACACGAAACATCAATTTATATTATAGGTTATGTATAGCACTGAAGCACACGTAAACATTATATATATTCGCTTTCGTATATAATACGGGGCAATCATAAGCAGGAAAATTTATGTCTAATGCCTAAAACATCCTCGAATATCGTCATAAATGTAAACGTAAACCTATTCGCATATGCGAATATTAAATCTAATTCTTGCGATTTGTTCTAACGTGTATGTAATGTTAGCGCATTTTTTCTCTTTTTTTTTATAAATGAAGTTACATTTATCAAGCAGGCACACAGGAATTGAGTACTGACATTTTGGAAATGCAATTTTTTCGTAAGACAGAAAAACTGTAAAAGTGAGTAGATGAAACACTCTAGAGAATTAAAAAGGGTGAATGGAGGAGTAAGATTGACTGTGTCAATACTGTTAGGAACGCACACTATTTTTGATTGTTTGATTTTTTTGTTGTTGTTTGGGAGTTGCGTAGAGTACAGCTTATTCGGAAAATTACATCATACCCTTTACAAAGTAGAGAATTTGTATGAATTAAATTCAATGAGAACGATGTTCGTTTTGTTTAGATTGTGGTTCTATTAAACCGGATATTACAGGATCTGAGATCATGGATCTCAGAGAAGCGTTTGACCAGAATGAATACTTCGTACCTTGCCTTTGACTGTGGGTTTAAAAACTAAGCAGTGGAACGCTACAAAACAATTTTCATGCGATTACGAACCATATTGTAGTTGGATGCAAAAGCGTATTTTTGTTTGCAATTTACGTCTTTCAACTGAACATCAGGCTGGCTACTGTTGCCCTGCAGATTTATAACACAAGGAAGCAGGCTGGCGGCAATTTGAAAAATATTGTTATCTGGTACATGTCCCTTTGTCCAAGGAATCAGGCTGGTTCTAAGTTGAGAATCAATGTACTAGCGACCCGCAATGCAAGGCCTTATATGATGGTTCTGCACTTGGATGTCAAGGTTCATCCACTAGATAAAGGATCAACATTAATTGTTGACAACTTGACTTGTGAGGTAAAGTTTAATTTCGTCCACGGCTGAGAAACATTATCTCACGTTCTAAAATACCTCACATTTCAATTGTTGACAGATGTTGGATTAATGAGTTGTAGTACGTGGTTCGATCAAAATCAACAATTTTTAAGACTTTTACAGTATTTTGTAAAATGAAGTTTTTTCGTATTTAATCCATTTAATCCAATTTTTATTCCATTTAATCCATTAAATCCATTTAATCCATTTAATCCATTAAATCCATTTAATACCATTTAATCCATTTAATCCATTTAATCTAGAAGTGAGTTACCCCTCGGATTAATGACTTTTTGCATTTGTAGATCCTAGCCGGCTGCGAGTAGTCAATATTGAATAAAATCGTTTAGATTTTTGAAAATAAAATATTTTTTTAATATAATTCATTGAATGACAGTGATATCCAGCAATCGCTGATGATTGTACACATTTTTGCTTTAATTTAGTCCAAACACTGATATTCGTTTAACAAAAGTATTTTTTTCAATTCCTTTTTTCCAGATCTGAAAAGAGAAGCAACAATCTGTCACATGCTGAAACACCCACATATTGTTGAATTGTTGGAAACATATAGCTCGGAAGGAATGTTATACATGGTTTTTGAATAGTAAGTACTTGATGTTGATTTCGTTACGAACATTGATTGGGATAACGAGATAATATTTTATTCCATAAGCACATTATGTTCTCGTATAGTATACTTCGTCGCATATACTCATCAAAATCTCATTAGTTTTACGGATTTTAGTTTTCGTTAGATAACAAGTGGAATTATAGTGAGCACATCAGCTTTCATTCAATTTTTTTTTCGCTTGCATAATTACCTCCCTGATTTCACACTTTTTTTGGGGCACGTACGAAGTGCTGGTCTTATAATAAGTTTTCTGTTCTTTGTTTCGGGACGGTTGTTTGGGCCCGAAGGAAGTGGACATTATAAAGACTATATCGAATTTTCTTGAGAGAAAGTTTTTTCTTACTTAAACGATTTTTGGTCTTAATTGGAAAATGATTGAAATGTTTCGGAAAGATTTTTTTTTCATGAATTTCATTCAAGTTCCTGTCGTTGTCATGGGGACGTGATGGTTCAGTGGAGTGACCTTCAAATTCTGGAATTGTCGAGATCTTTCAAGAATTTAAATTCTTTAAATTCTTGTGAGTGATAACGCCAAAACTTCAGGTGATAAGAGAACAATAGTTCTCCGACTTAAATGAGATATAGCTGGTTGGATTCAACTAATTAATAGCTGGTTGGATTCAATTAATTTCTATTTTCGGTGTAAAGTGTTCAAAAGTGAACAGTCTTTCGGCAATAACTCAAGAACTCAAAAAGGAAGAACGTATGAGAAATGAAATTTTAATCATTTGACCGCGATATATCAGTCGCAATAGAGCACGAAAACGTATTTAACACCATCATATAAACACGTCATTCTCAGAAAATTTCACCAATTGCACAGAAAAACTCAAGGAATAATTATTTCAAATTATTGTAATGTTTTACTATAACGCTGTACTAATGCTTTGGAAAGACCTAATGGTGGAGTATATGCACTGGTTGATGCAAGTACATCCACAGAGTTACGACCAAAAATATAGCAAGTGTTCGGAGAGTCGCCTTCCCTGCAACATTGGTATTACGCAGAACTGACTGACTATATGGTGTTGTGGCTGACCTCACCCACTATCGTTCCACATATATATAAATATATAGTATTTTTGGTTTGCAAGCCTACAGAATTCCGAAAGTCTTGGAAAAAATTTGTTGCCAAATTGGAGAGTTATTCTCATAATTTGGGAAGTGGATAGTGTATATGGCTGTATTTCAATGTAGAAATCGTTATGAATGTCTGTAAATGATTGGTAGTGTGTTTGTGGACATGTAATTTGAAATGAAAAATTGGTGCCAGGACGGGAGACGAACCCGCAATCTTCACCTTTCCGGGGCGATGCTCTTACCACTTGAGCTACCCGGCACACTTTTCATTTCAATTTTTGTAGTTTCATTTTGTGTACGAATTGATTGTATTAGTGTAATGTTAATGTGATGTTAATTGAAGATCCGGTTGATTGAAGATCCTGTGTAGTTCAAACGTTGCGTCCTTATCCAGGACGTTTGGGTATACCTAAATTGTGATGCGTTAGCACCTTTCGTCGATATGGCGACGAAACCGTGACAAATCTCATAATTGCCGAGACCCTATTTTCGGGACCCTCTACCATCTTGTGAACACTTTACACCGAAAATAAAAAATTACCCGAAAAATTGAAAGATGCGTTTTCTCTACAAT
The DNA here is from genome assembly GCF_014529535.1 of Bradysia coprophila. Lineage (NCBI taxonomy): Eukaryota > Metazoa > Arthropoda > Insecta > Diptera > Sciaridae > Bradysia > Bradysia coprophila. Next base: position 3,128,834 of record NW_023503293.1, on the reverse strand, counting down.
TGAAAGAAGAATCCAACCAGCTATCACTCATTTAAAGCGGAGAATTCTTGTTCCAAATGTTAATCACCTGAAGTTTTCAGGATGTCGCTCTTGAATTTTAAAATTTCGAGCATTTTAAAGAATTTTGAAGAATCAATTTCACAAAAATAAGTCCTTCTTTCCATCAAAATGACAGAAAAGACCATAGATGCCATTTTCGCCAAGAAAGTAACACACGGTCGGAAATATAGCTTTCGCAAATCTTGCATATTAGTTGACATGAATTTAACCATTTACCGAATTTATCCTCCGCGCCTCAACAAACATCTTTTGGTACAACGAAATTAATTCAATCTTTTAGTGTATGATTTATGTGGGGAAATGTTTTATGTATAACTTAATCGAAATATACAAAAATTCCGAAGATTTATGGGAAATTGGACATATTTTGTTTTTTTTTGCAAACATATTAGATTACTATTCAAAAGACAAAGTATCTCGCAGAAAGCAATGGCTCGAGACTTGTATATAAGTGACAAGCAAACCGAAATACATAACGAACAACCTTACCAAAACAGACAATAATTTTCTCAAGCACTCGTTTTGCCTGATACAGCAAACAGAACATCATAATTTATTATTTCGTTCGAGTTCTAAAAGTAAACATTGCATTGTTGAAGGCAAACTTTCTCGACAAATATGAACGAGTAATACACTTTATGGTTGACTCCTTTTTTTGCTACATTTTCGGAGAATTTTCATGAAATTCCTATGACTGGGCAATCGGTTCAGAAAAGGTTTCGACGAATTTCAAATCTATAACGGAATTATGGGTGTCCATTAAAAGTTTATTGCAGTTTAGAATTTATCGTTGTCGCTCGAGTGTTTTGAATGTTGAAGCAAAAAATAAATAAAAAAAAACCCACTGTTAACGAATTCGAAAACTGTAGTTAAATTCATTGCGATTGTGGAAATTAATTTTCTCGGAAAAGTTTTTAAATTTTGATGAAACATATTGGATCGCTCTCTGAATTGCCACAATGACTCTACGAAATAATAAATTTGATTTGATTGATTTTGTTACAGCCGACATTTATTATGGAGTCATCCCGGAACAATATAACTACTTTACTTACTTAAATTTTTCGGAAGATTCTCGGTTAGAAAATTTAAAATTAATTACGTTGTTAAGTAACGTAGCGTATTCAACTTTGAATATAATTACTAAAAGATATCAAATTTGAAAGGAAGTGCTGTGTAATGGCATATTATATGGTGTGCTCCTAACCAGAGTCTATATGTTTTGTTTTTGTGTGTTGTTTCCTATGCTATATACGTAATGAGGTTGAAATGTTTGTTGCACAACAACACAATATTGTCAAATAAATTGGATCACATTATACTCCCTTGAGAATTAATTCATTAAATTACTTATATAGCATAAGTATAGCATTTATGGAGTAATATCGTTTTGGGGATATTCCATTCATTTAGACCATTTTCATGTATTACAGTTAGATAACATATTTGCTGTGATGTATTGAATTATTGAACCGGAAAAAAATGAACTTTTCTTCTGCAAATTATGCAGATTTTATACAGTCGAAACTGTTTATTAAAATATTAGGATTGTGCGGCATTCTCGAAAAATCCTTTAAACGTAAAACCGAAATTTAAAAATGAAAAAGAAAAAAAAATGTTGTGAAAACGTTGATACGGGCAACAAGCGTACCACTTTACCATCACTTGACTCTCTGCATAAATTTGTCTGAACCACGTTCAACAATTCCCACTCTTACGAATTCAATTTTTTTTTATGCTACCGTTAAATTGGTTCACTTTGCAAAAATTTCGTTGTTAAGCATTCGTTTCATACTGTATGACAGTTAGACAACTCCGCGATTTTATTTTTTGATCTACTTGATTGAAGTTCCCAATAAAGTTTATTGTCGACATGGCTACATTCCTTAGTAGCGGATTTACTTGGGGTGAACAGATCGATCTTAAAAATGGCAGAAACTTAGGAAGGAAGTAAAAGTACTGAATCACAAACGGGTTGGAATGATTGGAACTTTTTCGTTTGATTTTTCCGACAAAAAAGCAAAAAAATATTATCGATAATTTCGCTCGGAAATTATCAAACAAAATTCAGATGAAAATCGAGATTCAGTTTTTTTTTTAAATTTCGTTTATCATTCCAGTAATAAACTGCCAACATCAGTTAACAAATTTTTTGCGACTAACAACTACAATATGACAGATTGTGATGTTAGCAATGATGTCGATAAGCGAGATTTTTGCGAAAAGTTTTCGCATGTGAAACGCACTTTAATCTTGTCAGGAGAAGAATAACGGCTGTCTCTCTACCGGTTCTCTTTCTCAACTCAATCGCAGTCAACCGTTAAAATGTCAAACATTTCAGTGCCTTACATAGATAAAAGCCGAGATAAAAGCATTGCAAATGTCCTACTTTTTCCACATTTATAGTGCTGTTCTCTACCAAAGGCACTACAATGTTTGACATTTTAACGGTTGACTGCGATTGAGTTGAGACAGAGAGCCGGTAGAGAATGGCAGCCGTAATTCTTCTCCTGGTACTCTAAAATAGGGTACTGAAACTTGCCAGTACTCTATTTGGCAGCTGTCGACTGTGATCACTTTTGCTTGAAATGCGTTGGAAATCTACGGCACCACCAATTATTTAAAATGTAACTTGTAACGTAATGGTAACACACTTGTCCGCACTTATGTAACCAATGAACGTCAACACAAGGTATGGTCGAATGTCAAACTTTGTATGGAGCGGAGGACATAGCGATTTCATATGAAGAAACTCACCTCTCATGAGAGGTGAGTTTGCTTATATGAAACCGCTATGTCCTCCGGTTTGTATGAATAGACCATACCTGGTTTATACTTTCATTGCTTGTAACGGAATGAATGACGTCCCAAATTTCCATACTCTTTCCGATGGTTCGATAAACATTGAATTTGTGCAACACGGTGTACAGTATACTATTTCAAAACCCCTTAACAAAATTAGAAATGATCCGATCCAGACCCGATAGATTTGGGTCCGGTTCGGTTTTATCATGTGTTCGGAAGACCCATTCACCTCTCATATTCACTGTGTTCAATAATTTAATTGAGTTTCTATAGTAATACGTTTCTATAGTAATACGATAACAATTTGAACGTGAATTCATGTACACTGTGCATTATATAGCCCTTGACGAAAATATAATTTCGATACAGAATTGATTGCATCACTTGTGAATGCTGACAACGTTTCAATGTATTGATGTCAATATTATTTTAATCGATAAGCCAACAAATTATGAAATATCACTTTGTAACAAATGACAACGCGTTTTATATATTATCATGACAAAACCTTGATTTAATGAGATTGTTTTAACAAATTATTTCCATTAAATGTTTATGTTATTCGCGTATTTAATTAAAAAATAATAATAAATTAATTTATGATTTATTGGTTTGGAAAACATATTCAAAATGCATTTTTAATTAATTGAATATGTGTCTTACATTCTGAAAAGGATATAGTTAAATTAAAAATATCCCGTCACTTTAACCAATTTTGCACCAATTCATACGTCGATGTAAATACTATGAACATCTCAAGTATTTTGATTGGTTTGGCTGGTTCGGTTTGGAAAGAGATGTGATTAGAATTGAATATAAAAACAATTTACAAATTGAATCTTTAAAAAACATCTCCTGGAAAATCAATATTCCTGAGCAGAAATTTCCCATCTCGTCGAGTTGAGATCGTTGAAGAGAACACGAAAACTGTTGAAAAATTATTATTATTTGTCGTGAATACTTCAACGGTTTTATCGTTGCTACAGTGGGTGTTTTTTAGGTCGAAACATATTTGACATTTTTTAAAGTTTTAAAAGTCATCGACGGTCCCTGTCAACTAAGTGCTTCCAGGTTTTATGCTTGTTTTGCGAAAAATTTGAAAATCTCTTTCGGAATAGGAGAATGATGTTTAGAAACTAAGAAGAAATGTAATAGAGTTTTCCTATATTTTAGTACATTCGGTCATAAAATTACTGCTGTCACTGCGCTTACTTTCATGTGAACCAACTTCATATGGTGACATTTGTTCTGTAATGACAAAGAAGTTGGTTCACATGAAAATAAGCCGCACAGAATGAAGTACTATGAAAAAAAATTTGGCGCCTCTACAGGCCAACCCATTTGTCCCATTGTGATTTTGTTCCAAAATATCATATTTTGGGAATCACCATATTGACTGGGAACGTCGATGACTTTTAATACTCTGATGAATCTAAAATTGTGTTTTCTAAAGTCAAGCCTACAACCAGTCGGGAAAATGAAATTCTCATACATTTTTTCATGCTTCGGGGCCGAAAATGAGGTCAATTTTTCGAATTTTCTCGGGTTTCCGGCCCTCTGCATGAAAACTTACATGTGCACCTGTTTGGGACGGTTGATTTAAGGCACTTTCGCTTGTAAGCCTCACTTCGTTCGGCCTACAATCCGCGAAATTGCCTAAAATCAATCGTCCAAAACAGGTACACAAATAACCATTCCACACAAGCTGATAATTTTAACAGAGCCCATACATTTTCTGTCAAAATTTCATTTTCATTACACCAACTACGAAAGTTGTAATTTTCGCTTCCCGAATGAGATGCGAAAGTATAAAAATTCAACTCTCAGTTAGCCACGACATCACAAGAGGTGCGAAAATACTTTCGCCTCCCAACCGAGGAGCGAAAGTACTTTCGCCCCTCAAACGAGGATGCGAAAGTAAATGACAGCAACAACATGTGTTCCGTCTGGTGTTGTTGTGATCACTGTGATTGTTGTGATAGAAAAGAACGTTGCCAATAATTTATAAATTTTTCTTTATTACCCCCGCATATTTCAGCTTATTTCGGTAAATGTCATCAGTTGGAACATTATAAGGAAGCTCAAATTACAATTTTCGTAGTTGTTGTAATGAAAAGTTGTGTGCCGAAGGCCAGGGCGGCAATCGCACAGGTTGAATTTTTTTACGTCGTGCCATGTGATCCAAATAACCATTCATTGACTGGTAGCATACTTGACTTAAAGGTGAACAAACTGTAATACAAAAACAGTGCATGCATATGGTCTGAGAAGACAAAGGAAATATTTACGAAATTACTCAGAAAATTTCGTTCGAAACTCGTCTCTATGACAATTTGCAGCTAACATGCGAAAAAAATGCATCCGCTGTGTTCTTCTTCTTTTCATATACCTACATATAAGTATATATTCAATATGGAAAGTTTGTCAGTTATGAGTAGTTGAAGAATTTTTCACAAAGTTGACGCCGAGAAAATTCCTTTTATTATTAAAAAGAGTTGTCGGGGTAATGTAGTGCAGTGGGTTCATATTGTACTTTTCAATGTTTAGGCTTGCACGTAACATCGGGTTCATATATCTGAAACCATATGACCATGTGATAGTTGAAAAAATTCTCTTAGATTATCTCCATTTCAATTTTGAAGTTCAATTCACCGCAAGACGCTGCTTATTATTAAGTAATTTGTTTGAAACATATCCTTTGATTTTCATGTTGCATCAACACATTTGTCTTATCGAACTTACAGCACTCGAATATGCTCTACCAAATTTATCCATCAATCATTTTACTAGTTTGACATTCACCCATTAAGAACCTCGTTAAGAACAATCGTTCAAGGAACACAGTCATTAAATGCAAAAAGGCTAACCGGAGGCTTAAATGGAGCGACTGCGTTTCCTGCTCTACTAGAGCGCGTGGCTTATGTAACATTGGCAGAATATTATGTTAGAAAAGACTGCTCGACTAGTACACAAATGAGATGATTATAGAGCTATACTCTGTTGTGTATTGCATAATTTAATGAAACAATGGAACCAACAATTCGCCGTGGTTCTCATTATACTAGATTATTTTTCATCTATATAATAGTGTTGAGTTAATTTATCGGTCGTTTGTTGACTTGCTAGCGGTATGAAGTTGCTCAGACATGTATGGTGTATAGTATATGGTGTGCAGAGTATTTTTCCAAGCAGACAACATTATTATTTCATAATGTAATACTTGCTGGATAAAAGTTTAGGTTCTCCAATTATATAAGCACTAAATTCTTAAAATCCCGAATAAACCATATTCGTTTCAGCTTACCTACATTTCCGGCTTAGCTTAACTCGAACATCTTTTCAACATTTTTAATATAAAACACATTTAAAGAAGGTTTAACATTTTGTGTTATTAATTTTTCTTTTTCTTTGTGTATTACAGCATGGAGGGCTCTGATATATGCTTTGAGGTTGTTAGACGAGCCGTGGCTGGTTTTGTATACAGTGAAGCGGTGGCTTGGTAAGTTTCAGTTGTTTTTTTATAAAAAAAAAAGTTTGTTTCACCTCAATGGTCTTTTAAATTTTTAATCAGAATGTTAATTGTTTTAATTTCAAAACGTTGAACAAAGCGCAGTATGGTTGATGCAATTTTTATTTCTAAATTCAATTATTTTGCATGCTCTCAAACTTTTAGCACGAATATTTACGTGTTTCAAAATTTCAAAATATTTTTACACGAAGAATTCGTAATTTGACAATTACATCTATAAAAAACCATAAGAACTACCAATTTACGAATTCTTAAAGTTACGAATGTTTCGAGGATCGTGCCGATTAGATGCTCATGCTGTTCGTCACATAAGGATTCGTAACTTGACAGTTACATGTATATAATCCCATAAGAACTGCAATCGAGGCACAGGGCGACGTAAAAGTGACAGATGCAAAAATTTTCTCATACGGCAACTCGAAATTTCATTCATAATTTTAATTTTATGAATGAAATTTCGGGTTGCAGTATTTAAAAAACATTGCATCTGTCACTTTTACGTTGCTATGTAAATCTACGTCCTGTGTCTCGTCACAGCACAGCTGCCAACGACAAATGCGAAAATATTCGCCACAACAACACCATAATGCCAAATTTTTCTGTTATGACAACTCTTAATTTCATTCAAAAAAATCAGATGAAATGTCAATATCGCGGCGGCAAAATTGATTTTTCTTTTCCAATTTTACCGACGCATCTTTCCAATGAATTTTTTAAACAGCAATTCTTCACATCAAGAACTTGATGTAAACTCTATCGATGCAGCGTAATTTTTGTGCTGTAGGGTAAGTTCAGTGTGGTCTTAAGATTGTATGAATGTACGATTTCTCGTCGCATACGTCGTACAGTGTACAGTTATGTGTCATGACTCAGTTTTTCGTAGCTATGTACTCTAGATAGAGTACACCAAATTATCATCGTGCAGGTTCTGTCGAACCGACATAGTTTATAGCTTGTAAATATCATTACGTATGTAGAATGTTGATGTGAATCGAGTCTTACACATAATTCATCATTTCAATTGTATGCAAATTAATTCTAGAATAGTTTACTATAAGTTGTACAGTACCAAGCGTAACTCCGGGTAACATGAACGGTATATAATGTCAGTATGAAGATTTTACCCATCGTCATACAATATCTCCATTTTGATTTCGTGTGTGAAATGCGATACTTTTTGTTACTCCGTACTCAAACTTGGATAAGTGGTAGAAAAAATGCAAAAATAGTAAACGATTCACACCTTTTCGTTTCGTTCAATTTCATAGCGAAAATACAAACCTCATATTCATCAGTTATCTTTACCTTTATTGCGCATCGTATAGAAATTGAAATGATGTTTTATGTAACCAGTTGTTGTTTAGTCATGTGCGAGTTGTCCAAAAAAAGCCGTTTCGCTCATATTGAATGTAAAAAGCGATTTTATGGTTGATTATCGTAGATGGATCGACCAGTAACTCAAATCGCGATGTTGCCAAGCTGGTATCGGATTGGTTTGGTCTAGGGGGCCGACGTTGCCTAACCCTTCTTTTCGCTCTATGAACTTTTGATTTTTGAAAATTTATTTGAAAATATAAAATGAAATATTTTTGACATGGTTCCATGGGCGAAATTATTCCGAATGGTGTCAATTTTACGTTAAAAATAAAAAACATTAATTACTTAAAAAAAAGCATTTTCTGGATTTTCCAGATTTGCACATTTTTTTGTATTGATGGGCGCCATCTTGAATTACAGCGCCACCTGCATACTTTTTTAAGCACTTATATTTTTCTCGTATGCAGAGAGGTTCAAGAAACACAAGATTTTTTCCCGCTCAATTCGGATCAAAATTCAATTTTATAGAGCCGGAAGAAGTTTTAGCTGACGGCGGCTCCATGGCCCAAACCAGGTCGATTCCAGCTTGGCAACATTGCGATTCGAGTTCGTGGCCGACCCACATACGATAATCAACCATACAATCGCTTTTTACATTCAATATGAGCGAAAGGACAATTCGCACCAGACTAGTTATTGCATATAACAAATAAATCATGTGCAATCATTCAGTTAAAACTTTAGTTCGTTAACAATGCGATATAATCGCTAGAAAAATTCCATATACGACACAAGAGTCGAATCCTGGATCATTTTGGTCGAAGGCTATTGTAGTAAGGTCTTGTTGTGGTTATTATCTACGGATATTCTTTGTTTTCGTGATGTGTTGCGACTGTCATAAAAAGGACGAACAGTATATTTACGCATCCAATCGAATTTTTGGGAATTAATTCCCAAATATTAGGCTCTGGGCACTATCCATGATAATTTAAACGGTTCACTGACGAGAAAGATCTGCGGCAGGTAATATTACTTCAGGTAATCTATTTTTGCTTGTAGAATTCGAATATTGTACTGCTGGTAAATATTTTTCACAAGCTCCCATTCAGGCCTTTCTACTAAAAAGTCTGTGCTAATTTGAGTGTTTGAATTGCCGAACTGTGTGCGGACATGTGCAGTTTCGACCGCTCAAATCCAGTACCAAATATTTAATCTTCAATTTGGAGCTAATCTAAAATTGACTTTATAATGCAAATGTTGATAGTGAGCTGCGGCGGCTTGTTAAATGATTGGAAAACCAATTTTCATTCGTATGTTTTGGTTATTATTCAAATATAAGCTTTTCGAATTTTATCGTCATTTTTCCACATTTTTTTATCCAACGTATAATTGTTGAATGGAGTGTTGTTGCATCACATTAAAGTATTAGTAATTAACGAATAGAATAATCCACGGATTATTTAAATAAGCGAAAGGAGTTATGAATCAATATCATTAAAAAAAATCCGAAATAATTGTAATATTCGATTCAGAATGCTACTTGGTGGTATCGGCTAAATCGATTTGGAAATAATAAAAATTGCATACACTAGGCAACGCTAGGCACAAAAAAAGTTCCAATTCAAAAAAATATGCCCTTAAACGAAAGCGTGATCTTCTTTAAATTTCTTGTTGAAAATTCTTTTCTAGCATGTGTCTCTTTTCTAACTTATTATGGCGGTAGTAGTTGTACTGTTAACCGTATATTTCTTAACTAAACTTTCTTATGTTGATGGATAAACAAATAAGTTGCTTCCGTCTTTATAAATACTGTGAAATGCAACCTTTTAAACGTGTCGTGTCACCAATTCTCTTTGCAGTCATTACATGCGACAAATACTGGAGGCATTACGATATTGCCATGAAAATGATATTCTGCACAGGGATGTTCGACCTGCATGTGCTTTGTTAGCAACCGTTGATAACTCTGCTCCCGTTAAACTTGGAGGTTTTGGTGCTGCTATTCAATTACCAGGAGGGCGAGATACCATCGAAGCACACGGTGAGTGATTTTTTAGTTGTTGATCAATTTTAAATATAGCTACAGTTTGCTGCTGGTCTGTAAACAGATAGAGAAACTATTTACCTGAATCGCTGATGTGTGTATCATTTTGGTGTTGTTTCAACACCATCATAAAATAGCAAATTGCTATTGATGCAATCTATTCACATTCTGGATAGCTTCGGAATGCTTTCAATTGTAAATTTTAATTGAAAAGAAAGCTTGTGAATTCTAAAGAAGTCGTAAAACATTTCAAAGAATTATTAACGAAATCTAATCGGTTTTCTTTCTTTTCCTTTCAACAAAAGCATAAAAAACCTGAACATATTATCTGTTTAATTGCGTTAGTATTATTTGCACAGCCTAGAGGCATAAATATGTTGTTTTTCAAAGTCTTTCAATGAGATCTTTTTTTATATAAAATACTTCTTTTGCTTCCCCTTTCTTTTAGTGAACGAACTCAATAGAAATTAAAATAATTTTCTCTGCCTTTAGAGGCTTGATATGGTTACGAATAAATCCCGCTTATTAATTTATGACAACCGAACACCCTTTTTAAGCATTTTCATTAGAACACCATTTGAGTGATTCTTTCTGCTTTTCTTGTCTAGTTCTTTTTACAGTGAAACAAATAGGCATCACTCACAGGGCCGTAACTAGATACTGTCGAGGGTGGGCTATGCTCGTTTAGAAAAATTGTCATCTTTTCATCCAATTGAGAATTCTATTCTGAGAATAATTGCGAGAATAATAAAAAAATAACTCGGCTCCTCATGGAATATGATATTATCGGATTAATGCTGAGTGAATTAGGTGGATATAAGTCATGTCATTAATCTGTTGAATACGGTTTTACCGTAGTAAATTTAACACTTCAAACATTTTTGATATTTTTCGATGAATTTTTGTGAAGATTTTGAGGGAGTGAACGTATGAAACTCTCCCATAAAATCGTGCATCTCTTAAGAGAGGGAATTAAATTCTTAATTTTTAAATGAATAATCTATGAATGGCATTTACTCTAATTCTATGTGAATGACCAATAATTTATATCATAAACGATGCCGAATGAACCAATAATTCGTAAAAAATTGAACACAAACAATAATAAAAAATGTTGGAATAGGAACTGATGAAGATACGGCTCTGTTCACTCATAAATTACTCGGATTTTTTTTATCCTTTATTTATGCGTAGGATCTAATTTTATTTATTTTCTTCTCTATTTCTATATCATGTGATCGTCGCGCTTTTTCCTTCAGCGGTAATCTTCATAAAATCTGTTTTATTAGCCATAATTCCATTGGAATATAAATAAATTTGCGGTGTTCCATTTATTATTTCGCATTTTGTATAAGTAACAAACTTTTTTATTTTGATATCATGAGGGAATTTTTTTGTTTTGCCATTTAGTTCAACCATTTTGTTTCTGGCAAGTGTGGCCCTAGACGGAACACATTTAATTTGCGATAAAACGATATAATTTTCAGCATAAATAATAACGTGTTCAGGCTTGAGCGTACAATGTCCATTCTTTATTCTGCGTGGTCCTTTTTCAATTTTACCAGCTGGTAAGAGTACTAGCGTACATTCTAATAAATTTTCGATAATGCACATCGATTCGTAATTTCTTGATTATTCACGTGCCTTGATTTTAAAGATACTTGCGCGATATCTCGTCATATTTGTGTTTTTTTTTGGGTAATTTGAAGTAGAGTTCAAGTACCCGTATAACCGTAAAATGTAAAATTCTTATAACGAAGAAAATGAATTTTCATTTTACCTTCATTATGTATTAATATATGCGACCTACTTCTGCTTCAACCTAATCTTCCATTTCGTGTATGACTTCCGACTTTATTATTTTTGATTAAAACGAAACTTCAATCTCATATGACAAATGTATTTGCATTTCTCCAGGAAAAACAAAATAAAGAAAAGAAAACAGCAGCGACAACAACAAAACAATTGCAACTTACCTTATGTATACATACGATTTAATTTGAATTGAATCCCAAAGACAAAATACATTTTGAATGAGATTTTCCATCTCTCCCGTAAACTTTGTCTATCAACTTCAATTTGTTATTGGATTCGACAATATAATAAAACAGGACACAGTATGGAACGAGAAATTTTTTACAAGATCAAGGTATGGTGTGAGTAAAGTTTTTTTTCTCATTTTTGAGCACAAGACAGAGGTAAATATCATGTCAGGTTCAATATTTTTTTATGCAATTCCGGGACGTAATCCTCACTTTTCCATGTCACCATTCGGGTAGAATTGAAAACCTGTTTGCGCCCCCGTGTTGAAAAAATGGCGTTGTATCTTCCGAATTGTCATGTTGTCGCCGAGAATGTCTTCGTCACCTCGGCTTTTTCTCATAGTGACATTTAATGGCATAAAATAGCTTCATACGAGACTTAGTCGATAAGTAACTATTGTTTGTTGTCTCTCGTTGCTGAACGTTACACCCTTTATTGGGAGTTTTCCTATTGTTTACTTTTTTGGTTCAGGAACTCTTGTATTCGGTATTTATTTACATGCAAAATATTTGTTTTGGCAGACATAGAACCGTAGGAAGAGCGTACATCTTGCATATTTGTATATATATACACAAACCTACTTTTATTAGAAAATATTGCAGTTGACTGAGTTTCTGATGTACATGAATGTAGTAGAAGCAGTTACTGCAAAACCGTAATACTTTACGATATGACTTTTCTTTCGATTTAAATCGGCAAAGATGGGAGAATACATATTACGTTCGGCAGATCGCGTCATAAAACAGGATAAACAAAAACCTCAAAACATCTCTATAACTGTGCCTGTCAATGCCATTGTTCAACTGATAAAATAGAATATTTTACCCATATATACGAATCAATGGGTTGTATGCATATATGGATATCAAAACGGAAGAATAATTTCGATGGATTGAGTTCAAAGAATGTAAATTGAGAGTGCTGTCTATCGGTAAATCTTTTATTCTTTTTATGGAATAAAAAATGTACATTGGTTATCGCACTGTTTAGTATTTTTAAAGTTGTTCCTCTTGAGAAAATGAAATGGATATTTTCGGTGAAAATCTGTGGATAATTCGACATGAAATGTTAAGCCTGCAGGCTTAACAAATAAAATATCTGCATGCATAAACTGTGAAGAAAATTTGTTGAATTAACATTTTAGTCCGGTTATGTGTTACAATATTGAAGAGGACGCACAAGAATACATAAAGAGCCATCAGTTTATAATGTATTGCTTGCTAATAGCTGTCCCTATACGATCTGTTACATAAGCCATTTCAGTTCTATCAAGAATGCTTGAGCATTCGTAATATAGGCACGGAACACCAATTCATCGGTTATTTGTATGTAGAATGCCATTCTCCAAAATAGAAAGTGGAATCTTGTATTTCCAATTTATTTTCGAAGGCACTGTACTACTGAAAATGTTGTGTTTACGTTACTATATTAATATAAGCCGTAAAAAGACGATGGTATTACCCAAAAATGCTAGTACCAAAAATTGGTTCAGTTCAACAATACGAATAAATATTCAAATTAGGTGGGTAAACTTTTCATACTAATAATGCACGAATTTAAAATTTGCCTTGAGTTCCTTGTGCGGCTTTTTGTATTAGGATTGAAATTTGCTTTTTATTTAAATAAATAATTGAAGACAAATCAAGCTGTTATTCGTATTATGCCGCCAGATTGAAGTGTATATATCCCAATTACATGCGGGAAAAATATTGGTAAATTTTAATGTACTGGAAGGAAACCCTCTTAATTATGAGTCTCGTGAAAAAAGCCTAAATTTTGAATAAATTTGGCTTTTTCTGAACACCAAAAATGCATTAGCGATTGTGGCAAGTAAATTTTTGTTGTTGCTCTAAAATGAAAATGCTTCGAAACGTACAGCCGGTATTTTTTGTTGTCTGCTGTTTTCGTAGTGAAAACATTTTATCTAACGAAAACATAAATCAAAACCAATTTTCTAGTTCGTAAATTTATTTATCATCAGCCTTTCGAAGCAGCTTAAAAGCTCTTTATCTATCTAACGCCATGGTGAAACACGTAACACATAATACATAATTACAGTGGAATTAGGATAGCTGAAACGGTTGGTCGCGATTGAAATATTGTTGTTTTTTTTTCGCGAAACCACCAACGATGACATAGACGAGAGCTAAACAAGTTCTCACCTTAAAGCTACCATTAGCAACAATGTCTGTGCAAATAACAAAACAATTAGTGGGCGTGTAATGCTTTTCTGCAGCGCAATCTTCACATAACTTTCTTTCTTTCGCTCACTGGATGTGTTATTAATTACCTATCTACACTGAATTCTATCGACGTCTCTAACAACAAAATCCAATAACTTTCACAGACAGACTCCAGTTACCCTAACGTATGTTTATTGTCCCAAAAACATACTTATACTATAGCATTATATATCATTCATCAAACACACCGTAATCTACAATTCGGAAAATTCACATCAATCGCGTCGTTCAAAATATAACTCATGTTTCGCTTAAAGACCGTAAAATCGTTCATTTTTACCTCTTAAGACAAACTTTCTTTGAATATAATCATTTCCCAAACAAGTCTCCGGGTGTTCAATAATAAAGTGTTATGAAAGCACACATGAAAGCCTGCTGTTGTGGAGCTCCCCATAATCGTGAAACTAAATGGCAACGTGCCATCATTTTGAAGAATTTTGATGTGTGCGTTGTATAAGATATAAATTGCATTACATTTTAGATTGTCGATGTATAATATTCGATAAATGTGAATCGTTATACTTTGATGTGTACACTAATACATCCTAGGGATGGGGGTGGAGAACAGTTGTGTGTTTAATGCGTTCAGTATATCAAAAAGTGAAAGCTATGTTACGCTTCATTGCGCGATTATATTTGAAGGATATTGTATTATGTCCCCTTTGGTTATGGGAATTTTGTTACGTAGTGTTACTATAACTGCCGTACAACTAAACCGAATTGATGGGTAGAATCAGATTTAAAATATTAAAATTCAAAATCGGAACAAAATCTTGTAAATGGCGTAAAATTTGTAAATTGTGCTATACTCCGTTCAGAGTGTACTGGACTTAAAAGTTAGGACATTTATTTCAACATATAAGCAAAGAATTTCAATCGCTCCAGTAGCACAACATATTTTAAGGCATCATTACGAATTTCCTTAAGACGAGATTCGGACGTGTCGGGAGGGTGAAGATATTTAAGTGTTGACGGTTGCTTAACCCAATGGCTGCATTTTGGGTTTTAAAAAAAACAACATAAAACAAAAAAAAAATGTTAAATTAACCAACAGTGGTTTACCGTTAGTAGCAGTAGGGTAAATATTACAAATTGTGACATCGGCCAATTAGTCCCATCAAATCCAGGAAATTCCAGGTCCTTATATTTCGCTAAGTCGGTGTGTTTGGGACTAAACCGACCTTGCCCGTTTCTCTTCTATATACTCATTGAAGAGTATAACCTGAAGTGAATCATAATTTGCCGATCCATTACCAAACTTCCGAGCTATTAACAATTAAGAAAATAGCGCAGCATCCCCAGTATAAATTGAATTCTAAATGAATGAATGCATGAATGGAGCTTTTATTGATGTCTACTATTCTCTAGCCGACATTATTCAAATACAAAATAATTAAATGTAAAAAAAGATAACCTCAAAGGCAAGTAAAAGCATAAACCTCCAGCAAGCTAGCGGATGAACAAAAAGGTATCACAAAGATATAACAAAAAAGCCAAGGGTGGCACCGTCTAAATTTAAAAGAAAAATATCACAATAATAGCCAAACGGCATCGTCTAGATCGTAAAAAGAAAGAAAGAAAATATAAAAAATAGCCGTGAACCGTTCAAAATCAAAACAAAATAAAACAAAAACGAAATCTCGAAACGATCATCAATACTAGCAGGTAGCAAAAGTGCCAAACGCCGAATCGTCAAGTTCCGGGACAATGCGGCGAAATTCTCGCAATGGTAGAGTCGGGTCTACGTGAATCGCTGCCAAGTCAAACAAACGACAGGCAAAGTTGAACGGCGAATAAGTCAGGTATTCTCGTCTGTGAGCATCAATTCGAATCAAGGACGAGGTTCTTAGTGTTATTGATCCATCATTCAAGGTAATTCTGTCACGATGGGCTTGGGAGTTGACTCTTCCGGTCTTACCAGTGGCTGTAAGTTTAATTCGGTGCATCTGTCGACGTATGGACGGAGAGCTCGAAATGCATGTTGTTCTTGTACGTTAGGCCCAGATCTTTAATGTTGTTTACCCGTTTAATTGGCTTGCCATTTATGTGATATTCCGCCAAAAATGAATTATGAAGAACACAATAAACATAATCTGGTTGTTCATAACCATTCCAAGTTGCAGCTCTGCTCCAGCTAAGCCAGATTTTATTTTACCGAAACAGATGTAATAAATTCATAAATTGTGCGTAGGTTAATTTTGCGAACTAAAAGATTTTTCAATAGAAAAACCAATTTTTGAAACCATCTAATTAATTCGTACGTGACTATTCGTTATAACATGGTTCCATCAACCAATTCATTAAGATGAAACGTTTTGAGAGTTTCATGCATTCAAACTGAATTGATAAAATCGTTCACTTCAACATTAATTTATTGTGTTATAAAGCAGGTTGAAAAATTCATTAAGCGATTTGCAGGATTACCGTGTTTGAAATTTTCATCAAAATTAAATTATTAAAAGCTGAGGCTATTTATAGATGTACGTTCTTCCTGAATGTTTAGGATAAAATTGTCCATTTACGGACTTGTTCAAAAACTATTTTTGATTTGTTAGACAAATTAATCTGCTTAATTTGTTTTAATTGCCGTTTCATGTGTGTGGTGTGAATAATCTCATTTTCTCCACTAAAACTATCTTGAAAAAATAACATTTGTTGACGATTAGCACCTGCTTTTCCATGGGCAGAAAATCGAAACATTCTCACCTGAATTTTCACTTAGTTCAAAAATGTTATGACGGATTGATGTTGTTGTGACTTTTCATGCAATGAGGCCAAGTCACTATAAAAATTTTAAAATTTGGTTCCAAGATTTGAATAGTCCCTTGTAAGGCAAGTGTTAGAAAAATAGCTTTCTTCGCCAAAAATATACTAGAAAAGTCCACAACTTTTCATTCCAAATCATGTATGGCAAGTGAAAAGCTCGAAAAACGTAAAGCAAGCGGATTGACACAAGGGACTGGCCTAGATAAATAGTTACTTTCCTAACGCATGCTAAAATGCTTTTTTAGTGAATGAGAGGCTGGAATCGAATTCGCTTAAAAAGCCTTTCAGCATAAGTTAGGAACAACGGTTTTTCCAAACGATGTGGGACATAAGCGACGAAGTCGCGATCAACACTAGTTTGAAAGACGATTATTTACACCACGCACACATTTCCACTCGGCGGAAAAATGGAAAATACCAACTCCAACAATTTATGTTCCTTTCTTCTCTGTGAGCATAAACTTCCCTCTGGGCGCAAACTTGTCAGAATTTTCTTTTTCTGCACTCTGCAAACAAATAACTTGTACTAGTTTATGATGAAAGCATTAAGTCACGACTGTTGACGCTAAACACGGACTTGCAAATCCGTTTGAAATCACTCTAACAAATTCCTGAATTTTAATCAAAATTTAAATTTCAAACTACTTGTCATTTTGCTATTTACTTAAATTCTGTATTTCCACTGTTTTCTTTAATAAATTGAAGAAACTCTCGTTTCATTGCTCAATTAAACTTTTGTTTTCGTGAGAGAAAAAAGGGAATTGATTAATGAAACGCACCATTATTATAAAATACTTGTTAACTAGGTGACTACGATAAAATATACTTACATGTTATGTCTTTTCTTCTAGCCTAACCCTATATGTATATAGCCTTCAAATATATATATACATAACAACCGAAATGGTTTCACTTTATTTTCTGTTAACATCTGAGAACATGGAAACATTTTACACGGAGTAATTAAATTTCTACGTTTTTAACAGTGAGGGAAAATATTGTTCGTTTAATAAATTTGCGTTAAGTTGGTAAATTAAATCTTGTTTCCTTATTCCATCCACATTAAACGACCCCTCTTTATATTCTCCATATATATGTATGCGGAAGAAAATGTGTAAATTTTGGGGCTCACGATTTGTTCAACGAGCATCAAACCGAAAATGTATAATTTCATTTTTGAACTCATTTCGAATGTATGCTTTTTCTTTTCGACAACATTTTCGTTTGAAGCGTTTACAAAGTTGAGGATCTATATTATATGTTCCATAATGTAATCAAAATATCGTATTTATAACTACAATGCGTGGCATTATAACTCTGTTTAACGGCGTTTTAGGGATGCTTAGAACGATACAAAATAAGATCTGTCAACAGATTCTTTTTATTTTTTATTTGATCGACCAGTTCGTTTTATTATGCATATAACGTCAAAATGTGACGATTAATGTGATAATACATAAATGAGGGAAAATAAGATTTGATTTATACATTATTGCATAAGTCTCTGGCGTAGCTGTTATTTGCATTTTCTTTTTTCTTTTTTGAACATTGTAACGTTTGTTATTTTACGGTAAGGAAATTGCTATTTACATACCTATTCGAAGCTTCACATCTTTGGGTGTTTTACATTTTCTATTATTTTCTTGTCGAAACTAAGGACGTAAACTTTTTCCGACGTTCAAACAAAGTATACGTGCACACAGCTATGTTTACCATTATTCGTAGTATTGACTTTAAATTTAACGAACCATTGCTGTCGTTGTAGTTCATAATTTTCGTTCTGGAAGAAGTTTGTACGATTCGGCTTTATATAAATTTCCTTTTCTTCGAATTATACAACTTTCATATATTTAAATTTGTATTGCCCAGCTTTTGTTGAGGAAACCTAATCGAGTGAGTGTATTTGGACAACCAAATCAACAGAATCTGACGGGGAGAAAAAATTTCGTCCATTTCTGTATACGTTGAAATATCCGAATCGTCGAGGTGATAAATGTTACAGATACAATGTATATGTAAAGCGAAAATGAAATTCTACATTCTTTTTTATCAGTTTTGGGTTCAAAGCATCCAGAAACTTTCTGAACAATTTATTTTAAATGTGAAAGTAGACAACTATTCAAAACGTTGTTAAAGGGTAGAGAGGAAAAAAAAGTGTAATATCACACCGACACGTCAATTTTGATTTCTTTATCACATCACATATCCAATAAACAGCAGTACAAGAGAACATCATGAACACAGTATCATGTCACACATTTCCGGTGTAAAATGCTGAACTATGTACATTTAATCAGGAAAAAAAAAAGTTGAAGAGAAAAAAAGGGAAAATATAAAAAATGTACACCATCTTACAGGGGGTGACTTATACTTTTTTATAACAAAGGAAATGATAGACGTTACGTTACATATTGTAACAGACTCTTAAAAGTTGTATGCATTACCAAGTTGTCAACAGAAAACAAAAATGTAAGATTGTTTTTTCTACATTGAAAAAAAAAAATGAAATACAAAATGTAAAAGAACAAAATATTCTTAATAATAAAGTTGTTGAAGAGCCCGAAGCGCTCTCTCTGCGCTACAATTTTTCATAAATAATATTCCTCCTGACGAAGTACTTATATACCTTCATCAAACAATTCGTTGACATTCTATTAATTTTACATCACATGAAAGCGTGTGAGGCACAAAGACATTTGAAAATGAAGAGACATCCTGTGAATTTGTTTACGACAAATTAACACTGTGTACATTCGCAACTATGTCTACTTCGACATTCCATTATTGCGTGTTTATCAAATCAGAGATGTTTCGAGATTTTTTTTGTCCCATAATTACTAAAGTTTCGTGTTTAGATTGTTAGTTTATTAATGACTTTATTATGATTGTGCATTTAGAAGTTCTAACTTAGAACAGCACCGTGTGAATGTTAGTCGCCCATAAAGGGCGTGAAGGGCACGGTTTGAAATCTGTGCCATATTTTACAATACCTTAGTCGAAAAATGTTTGTCTGGCCCTTTTGGTGTCTTAATCTGTACAGTTAATGCCAACCAAATTTGTGTCTAGGTTTGCTTCATCTGTTTTACCAACTGGTTCACTCATACAATCACACTACTTTCATGCATGCTTATGCGGTTTTATCACTATCAAAAGACTATCAAGTCTTTATACGTGTGAAGCAAACTAAGGCTCAACAGATAATGGAATTTGAAAATAATTTTTTTATTGAAGGTTTCTCGTGCCTGACATGCTGATAAGGTATTACGGTAACTAGACCTTTACACTTCTCGAGCATCAATTTGGTTTCTAAGCGACACACTCAGAGCTCAAAAAACCAAATTTGCAGAACAATCGTGTCAAACACGTATAAGAAACTTTGGTTGTTTGTGTGAGCCGAGTGAAAAACAGCTGAAGCAATCTGCGTCAAAAATTTGGTTGGGGTTAACTGTAAATAAATCTTCCGTCAAATAAATTTGATTTACAAATTATCCACAAATTATATTTCCACTCATTTCGTATAATAAAAATATCGTCTGCAATTTTCACAACACGAAAATGTGTAGTCATGAATTTTTGAATGGGTATGGGAGGCAGCAAAAAAGTGTTTTCTTTTTCCCATATTATTTATACACCAAAAATTGTAAGTCAAATTATTTCTCGTCGCTTTACTTCACGTTTCTTTTCTTAAAAAAAAAAGCTAAATGAAGGTGTGAAAACGACAACTTTTTTAGGGTATACGTTTGATGTGAATATTATTTTTCTTTCCTTCTTTTGCGTTACACTTTCCACATCAAAACGCTGTTTAATATCGTGTAATTCAAACACTTATTCGTTTTACTTTAGAAAAAAAAAACGAAATAATCGTGTAGCCGATTTTTTTTTCACTCCTATTTTCGCATTATATAGAACGCGAGAAACACACCACGAGGAAATATGAAAACAGAGTTCACTTTTGAGTGAATGAGCTATATTTATGTATAAATTCTAATGTGAAATAGTAGACGGCATACGAATGAATTTGAACCATTTTATAACATCAACACAGTCTCAAAGTGATATGAGATGAATGTATACATAAGAGACATTCCTTTGCCAGATATATTAAGTCACTACATGTGATACCGATTTGACGCCCTTAACTTATGCAGCTTTAAAAAGGAATTAATGTTAAACGTCTTAACGATAATACACACATACACTTAGTATAGAGCTGATTTTAATGAGACTATCGTGGATATACGGTATTATGTTAGTTGTTTGCTTAACGTTTTCATTACACGAACCGTCTTGGTTTTCATATAACTTGCCAATGAAGGTATTATAATGCCTCAAACACTGATTTAAACTCTCATTTTTTTATTATTTAACAAGACGTGCATCAAAACGTTGTGAATAGAGAATTGTGTATGAAAAGATGGAAAAGATGGAAGTGGAAGGATTACGTTGTTACAAATTCGATATGACATTTGAGTATTTCAAATGGTTTAATATGATTTAGTACCACTTGTACATCAAAAGGCCCCCAGGGAAGACTTACTTACTTCACTAAATTGTCAATATTCGCAAACAATGGTTGTCTATGCATTACTACAGAAGCTGTTACATTTTGTATTGTTTTATTTTTTCCGGATAATCACACCAATATAGCATAACAGATTTCTGAACATAAAGTTTTTCAAAAATTGTTTATCGCTGAGAAAAAATCACGTTGGGGCTTATAGAGCTATCCCAAACAGGCTGCTAGGACTTTCGCGCCCATACTGACGCGAAAGTCCCCTCATAGAGTAGGAATTTCGCGCCGATGTGATTCACAATAGACTTTTCGTAAAAGGAAAAATGTTCTATTGTAAATGACGCCGGCGCGAAATTCCTCGTTACCCCCAAACACTGCAACTATCCTCTAAGGTGTAAATAGACTTTCTTCTAGAAAAAATACCATATTGTCTGTTCCACAAATTTGGTAGTTTTGGTAGCTCTCAGTCGGTAGTTGGTATTTTTGGTAGTCTGTAGTTTTGGAAGTTGGTAGTTTTGGTAGCTGGATTGATATTCCAAATTGCAAAGCCACTATGAGCAAATCAACACCAGGCAAATAATAATTATCTGTTATCTGATAACCGATAGCTCACAGTTAACATTGCAATTCGAAAATTTGGTAGTTGGTAGCTGACTACCAAGATTATTATTGACTAACAAACGTACAGTGAACGACATCTCAAATGTCTCACTGTCATTTTTTTCAGAGAATGTCATTGTAAATTTGCAATGACACAAGAAATTTCTCAGAAAAATTTAACAGTGAGACATTTGAGATGTCGTTCACTGTAATTTTCGACAGAGATGTATACTGTTCAAGAATTAAGCACCGACTAACGAAATGATTCTACTTGCTCGCCTATTTATAAACAGAAAATTTGGTAGTCGGTAGTTTTGGTAGTTGCGAGCTAGATTGACATTCAAAATTGTAAAGCCACCATGAGCATATCAACATCAGGCAAATAATAATTGTTTGTTATCTGATAACCGATAGCTCAGAGTTAACATTGCAATTCGAAAGTTTGGTAGTTGGTAGATAACTACCAAGGCTATAATTAACTACCAAGCGTAATTTTTGGAGAAGAGATGTTTGCTATTCGAGAACTACACGACGACTGACAAAATTATTCTACATGCTCGCCTATTTAAAGCTTAATTTTTGGTAGTTAACTACCAAATTGCTGATAGAGATGTGGAAGAGATGTTTACTCTTTGAGAGCTGCACACCCACTGATGAAATTATTTAGGCTGCTTGCGTATTTATAATTCGATAATTTGGTAGTTGACTACTAAATTGGTGAAAGTTGGTGGAGATGTTTATTTTCAACATCTGGATATCGACTAATGAAACTATTCTTCCTGCTTGCCTCCAGAAAAAATCGAGAAAAAGAAAAAGACCTCACCAGGCTTTAGCCGGTCTATTCTTGTTTTCTACTTACAGTCTTTGTTGCAAATCCTTCTACCAACGGCAAGAGTTACACAGTAAAATGGTTCAATCTGTTAAACTGAAACACACATTGTGCTATAATAGGAGAACGCTAATCACAGTTCATAGATTTCTTTTTTTTTGTGGATGGCAGGTGACTATGACTAATCGTTAGTAAACTAAGCGAAACATCGTTCTAACGTGTAAGCTTGAGGTAACATTCACATGACATACGTCTTGGACTTATAGTTCAACTTTCATCTTTATAAACAATCGTTATAATCTTTCACAAAAATAGTGACATATTTCGGCTGAAGCTCTTTTCTTAAACAATTACCGAGAAAATATTTTGTCGGTATCCGCCTAATTTATGTATGCTACAGCGCTTTGATTGGATTGATTAAAATGACAAAAAACCTGTACACAAACACTCGCGGAAAAAAATTTAATTGTTCTTTCATCGTACTTATGATAGCATGCTCTGCGGTTTCACACAATACCTCGAACTATAAAAAAAAACCATCATGCATAAAAGTGCTAGCTGTTGTTTAAACAAAAGTTTTTGATGAATATGAAATTATTTTGAATTCATATGCAGTCGCATCCTCGCTATAGTAGATGCAAATTTACAGCATAGACGTTTTCTGCTATTCATGAAAAAAATTAAATGTTGTAGAACCAGTGTAAAAATGTAGTATGACCTGAAAGTTTCCCTATACGATTTTGACAGTCATAGCTACCACCTTTGTCAATCCGGCTGAAGTGGAACCGACATTCGGTGATATTGCAATTTATTAACATAAACTATAGTTGGATGGATCGTTGCTGGTATCTCTACCGAAATTGTAACACCCTGTACACAGAACTATGGCAGATGTTTTGCTGCTCACCAGATCGCATACATTTTTCCAAACATTTGAGTTAAAAAATAATTTGAAAATTTTTATGTTTTCTGATGGTGCAAACGAGGAGAGTATGCAAGATGTGTGTTTGTGTCATATTGTAAAAGAAAACATTGTACAAACTGTAATGATACCACATCATCGTCAGAAGCCATGCTAAATAAATAAATTGTACAATTTCAATTGGAATTCCGATTTTATTTTTGTTCGTTTTCTTTTTTGGTAGGTCGTGTTGGTTGTCCGCAGTATATTGCACCGGAAGTTGTAACGAGACGAATTTATGGTAAGGGTTGTGACGTTTGGGGTGCTGGTGTTATGTTACATGTTTTGCTGTCGGGAAGGCTTCCGTTTTTGGGATCCGGTCAACGTTTACATGATTTGATTGGACATGGTCGTGTTGTGGTGAGCGTTCAATGTTTTAATTAAATAGTCAATCCGTTATTGGAATTAAATCAAATCAAAATATATTTTGTTCACCAATCAACAGCTAGAATCTCCTGAGTGGAAATCAATATCATCGAATGCCAAAGATTTAGTTTTAAAAATGCTTGCACCGAATCCACATAATAGACTTACTATAGAACAAGTTTTAGATCATCCATGGATGCGAGTAAGTAACTTTTTGTTATTACTTTATTGATTAGATAACAGGCAGATAATCTAGTATTTTGAGCGCGAAGGATTTCCTTTGATTTCCAAATGATTTTCTTAAAGTTTGAAGTAATTTCTTGCGGATTTTCTTTACAAATGATTTTTATTTCCGCGCAAAATAATTCGAGGGATTCAAGAATTTTCACGAGCCTTTCGAAACGCAAAAATTACGAAATTTGAGAAAAATTTTCTAAACCGAATAACTATGTTATGATGGGTGACTTGAAAATTTGACTCGGTCGATATGTGCGACGGCTGGTAGCCAGAAAAATTTTCGAAAAGATTCGAACCTAAAGTGTTTATTAAAGAATCCAAAACCCGAATATGGTCAATGCTAATTGAACATTTTTCAGTTTGGACCCTTCCTCGATCCCTCATTCACAATCATTTCCTTTCATTTATTTTCACAATAATAAAACATAACAAGTGACCTGCGTAGTCTGTAAACAATTCTAAGGAGCTTCATAAGATAAGATTCTATATTGATTTCGGTATCAGTTGGCGCCACTTCGACATGTTTGCGGTATTTCATAAAACTTATAAAACTCAATAATTGACAATTTATTACGGAGGCGAAACTGCTACGTGGCATACCGAAAAACCTAGAATCGGATGCTAGCTGAACGAAAACCATAATGCATCGATGCTCTTTCAATTCCAGGATCGTGATAAATTACAAAAACAACATCTGGGTGACACAGTCGAAGAATTGAAGCGTTTTAATGCAAGACGAAAACTAAAAGGTGCTGTACAAGCTGTTGCTGGTGGCATTGCAATGGATCCATTTTGTGGTGCCGACACGGACTCAGGTATATAAAAAAAAAAACTTTTCACAAATAGAACAGTGAAAAATTCTTTATCTTTCGATTAAATTTTCGGTATAATAACGTCCCTGCTACTCTCACATGTATAATACAAACAATTTAGAACGCCAAAAAACGTGACTGCATTAAAAGTTATTTTATTTCATCGACCAATGGATTCCATTAGCCAAAAAATAAAGTCGTTACAACAGAAAATGTTTCCGAAAACGAAAAGAGTGAGAGAGAATGTTACATTTACTGATTAGTTGGACCCATCCACTTCCGTTTTGGTTTAATTTCTACCCTCACGTAACAAATATTAAAACGATAATGAACTTCTGAAAAAACACCCCCAAAATGTATTTTGCTCTTGACATGAACACTAAACAAAAATATTAATAGGTTGGATGGGTATAGTGGCTACTGTTGTAATATTACACGGGCCATACGCAATGGTATATACCGTTGAAAGCACAACGTAATGTGTTTCAATATTGTTGTCTTTCCGACATTTTTTTTTGTGTTTAGTTTGAAGCTCAGAGCGATTTATTTTCCGACCTCAGGTTGAATATACCATTGGGCTCTTTGTGTTACGAAGATTGGAAGGGAAACAGTTTACACATCATTATGAACAGAACAACTGACTTGAATATTTTTAATTTATAATTGGAAGCTTGTTATGGATTTTTATTGATCATTAGGTATCCAATTGTATCATGAGGCGGAGTGAAGGTGAACGGATGAAGCTAATTTTTCCGCAAACCCGGCTTGAGCCCCAAGAATTCAATAAAAATCCGATGACTTCTCCAAAAAAATATTGGTCCTATTGTATAACCGGGCGCGGTCGAATATCTGGCAGTTCAGAATACATTTTTCCATCGATTTCTTGTCGTTTTAATAAATCATTTTTCCCGACCGTCAATTTGATGAAATTCATTGATGTGATGGTATTGGTTGCTGTTATATCCTGTCATTTACCATTAGTTGTATCAGTGACCGAATTGATTCTTTTTTTTTGTTTTCTCGTTCGGTTCGACAAGTATCACATCTGTCAGTAGCGGTATTTTACCAAGATATCCCAGACATTCTCTTGTGTTTATATGATACGACTTCAGTCAACTAACCACACGTCGTCGAGTCTCTCTCAATTAAAATTATTAAAAGTGAGTCTTGCGGTAAAAATAATATTTGTTTTTCTTCTCTCATTACTCTCAAGTGGCTGTCGGTGCCGCATCAGAAAGTTTAAACGAATGGGCGGATGAAGAGGCTGGTTTAGAGGCTGTTCAAATGGTTTTAGATTCATTAGACGACATTCATGCCCTTCAAGATGCCTTTGTAGACCAAGATGTACTTATCGAAATGTTGAGAGACGTTAAATTGCATGCTTTGCTGCAGGTAATTGTTGAATACTTACATCTAAATTAAATTCGAGTACACCAGTACACTCTTCCGATTATATACGGTAAATTGCCGGATATATCAGCCATAACTGACCATGGCTGTTATGTAAATTAGAATGGAAATTCATTTATGGACTGGGAATTAAATAATGTTATTATTCCAAGTCCATAAAATGAAGCAGACATAATAAACACTTAACGTTGAACCAAATCGTTTCAGTTGTATGATAGAATCAGCTGCACAGTGATGTCACCATCCAGAACTCCACCGGGTGATGGTATTTTACGATGTCGTGATGCAATAGATATTGTCTCATCAGCACCAGGACACAAATATATTCGAGACCGAAACGAGTTGCTGCAGTTGCTAACTCTTCCACACATTCAGGTGAGTGAATTGATTTTCTTTTCAAATTCGTAATACGAATGTAAATGTTTCCATTCGCACCATTTGAATCAAATTTAAATTTATCTTCATAATGCAAGCCTGAAACCATTTGGCTTTTTTCCCCAATTATAATAACAAAAATCGTTATCGTTATATACCGCTCTGCATTGCATTAGCTGTGAATACATTTATTGCAGGTTTTTTTTATCATATCGGAAAAGCGATAGCTCGTTTAATTGATGAGGCTAGTGATCTAATTTGGGTTATATTTTGTTGCACATTTTTAATCAATTTGTGAGAAAGGAAATTGCGATCAGAATAAATTGTTTTAAAAATATTGAAATTAATTTACATTAAACGGACAATGTGAGCAACGATAAACGAAATTTATTTCGATACATTGCGAAAGCATAACTATCACATCGACAAGTAGACAAGCGTGTTAAATTTTGAAATGGAATGTTAGGCCTTATTTAGAGGATGAGAGTGGAGGTCACACAAACCCGTTTATATTTAGACCCGTACGAAATACTGGGATCTTATAGGTTTACACATACGTTTGTAACACGTCGAATTGGACTCACTGAGTATGGAGAAACCTATTGCGGTTGTCCATAGATGCAAAATCAGCGAAAAAAAATGTCCTTCTGTCTGTCTGTCTTTGGGTTCTCTAACTTAAGTAAAACGCATCCGATTTTGAAAATTCTTTTTTTTCCCGGTTGGTAATGTCGAAAGACAGGCTAAGTTCGAAGATGGGTGATTTTGGATCGACCCCTTTCGAGCTGGGGCCCAATAAGTGCTTCTGGATTTATCGGAGATATCTCCGGACATTTAAACACTACACTTGTCAGTGATAAATGTATTTACTATACCGATCGACGAAAAAAAAAGTTTATGGAAATCGGATCACCGACTCGTTAGTTAGACCCCTTGGTGTGAACTAGGTACAGGGCGCCAAGCAGTTTTTCAGGAAAAAAGAGTTTATGACATTAGGTTCACCGGAGCTTGAGCTAGTTCTCTTGGAGTGAGCTCTTATCCGGCTACTCAGCCGTACAGTGAACGTGGAATATTTTGTCAATATCTCGAGTAAATTTTGACCGAATTTCATGAATTTTTGTTTGTTTGAAAGTTATTTACGAATGTGGAGCATCAGTAGTATTTCCGATCTCCTAACAAAATGGCTGCCAACGGCCATATTGGATTTTAGTAAAAGTGATATATCTTGGGAAAAAATGTACTTAGATAGTTTCTGTTAACTTACAAGTAATTGGTTATGTGAGTGGGGTGTTTTAGGCATTCCATATATGGACATCTATATTCAACTGTATACAGCTAGATTGAGCTATATACAGACATATAGAGCTATATACAGACATATAGAGCTATATACAGACATATAATAGCTTTATAATAGCATATTCATCTTTGAAATGTTTATTTATAGGAAAATATAGGTAAATATTGCGGTATTAAGCTGTTTAAATAGGAATTTATGAAATTTGACTTCGTACGTGGCTGTCCATATTGCCTCCGGCAATTATTTGTATATGATAACAAGGCAAAGAGTGGATAACGTAAGTGATTTTAGGGGCCATCCATAAAGGACGTTCGCACTATGGGGGTGAGGGGGGTTCGCCAAAGTGTGACCGCCATACATTTGTGTAGTGGAAAAGTGCGGACAAGGGGGAGGGGGGGTCTAAAATTCCAGAAAAATCGCGGACGTCCTTTATGGACGGCCCCTTAAAGGGCGAATAGCTTTTTAGTAGAGAAGAGTATGAAGTAAGAGAAATAAAGAGTTTCACACTAAAGGCTTTTGATACGAATAGGTGTTTCGTACGGGTCGGCGTTAGCTATGTTTTTCAAATTCATTCGGTTTCAAAATGCAGTGCATCTCAAGTGTCAATTAGCTATCGGTGTTTTTCTCTGCCATTTCCCGCTAATACAAGTCTATTCTTAGCAATCCTAATCACTATCTACTAACTACTTAAAAAAAACTTTTCCACAAATTTCATATAAACAAATTTAGAGGTATGAGATGCGGTTGTTTGTAAACATCAAACTCTTTAACTACTCTACACAGCTCCCGATTTGTGAAATTTTGGAAAATGATTTTCTTAGATTATCGCATGTTACCTATCTACCTAGCTATCTATTGAATTTGTCACCGCATATGTATTATACAACTCTTGGTAATGATGGAACAATGGGCAATCAAAGTTAAAGTTAGTCAAGCTAAATATAAATTTAAATCGGAATGTTTTTCAAGTTTCAATTTAAAATTAGAATTCTCTACAATTCGGTATTCCACATACAAATCGGACTTATTCTTAGAATTTAAGATTGCAACTGGGACCGTTAAGCCACCTGGGTCCGTGTAGAATATGCATAAATTGTTATATATAAACGAACGTAGAAACTTAAAAAGAACACAGAATAATCTGAAAGTAAACCCGAAATAATCCCAACGACGTCAACGTCTAACAAGTGATTTACTCGTGATAGGTTTTCTGGAAAATTCAATTAGATTTTTTTTATTGCATAACCATTTGAGATATACCACAAACACATTATCGTTCACCTATAATTCACCATAAATCACAAGGACATTCAACGTAGTGTAAAATACCTACTTCAGACTATTGTATGTGGTTGTGATGTTGAATGTGTTCAGTTTCAATGTTACTTCTGTTGGTTAAGTGGTGAATATTTTACATTGTTATCTGCTCACTAATGGATTCTCTAGTGGAACGAGGAAATGTACAGAGTAATTATTGCTCAGAGGAAATTATTACCAGATGGAAAAATATTCACAAATTCGTACATTGATTGCAGATAGAATTTTATTAAATCTAAACCAATGCAATGTAACATCAGGGTGGAGTAAACAAATTTTGATTTACAAAACAATAGTCGACCAAAAACCATATTTCGTGCATAATTCGTGCTTCGATCGAAAGCTTCATGCATTGCGAAAGCTTTTTGTCGAAAATTCGTTTACTAAGGACACATTTCGATGGTGGTTGTGTGGAAGGATAATAGTTGTGCTAAATAAAATCGAAAAAGTTCCGCTCGAGCTTTTGCATAAATTTTTAGCACACACCGTGTAACTTACGGTTGTAACTTCGAAATTTTTAATAGCAGAGCTTTAGACTTTCATTTAAGTTTCATTTATTGCCATCCGTTTCTTCTGCCACACTTAGTACGATTGATGGATTTCCATTTTATCTAGATATCTACGACATTTTCATATGTGAAAGTCAGACTCATTTAATATGAATGCAACACTTGAATTCACTGAATCTGAACAAACGAGGAGTTGCGTAGCACTAAACAGAAAATCTCACAGTCAAATGTTTATGCTTCTTTTATGTCTTTGTAACTTGTCGGTTCGAGTCACTATTGAGGTGGAAACTTAAATCGATTGATTGAGATTTAAAACACTGCAAAGTTTACATATTGTCGTTACGATAAATAAATACTGCATTCGCGATGGAAGTTTTTTTTTTAATTGGAGGTTTGAATGCAGTTAAATTTATTACTTCGTTTGGCCGAGCAAAGTGTTTCTATTGGTGGAAATAGTCGCGTGATGAGTTTCAACCAATTTGAGTGGGTCACCGAGTTGACTGCGACTCACTCTTTCGAAAGAAAAAAAAACGAAATCCGGAAATAAAAGCTTAGCAGAAAATCGTGATCAACAGAAACAATCACTAAAGCATGAAAAGCTGTTACAACCAACAGAAATTTTCAGTGCAAAGTGTGTTTCGACATAACATAAAAATGCGTCAGCAGGTTCAAACTTTTAATTGTCAATTTGAGTTCATTGAAACGCCCACTTAATTAGTAGAGATGTTGATCTACAAAAAAAAGTCGCGCGTTAGGTATCAACGAAATTACGGCCAAATTGGTAGAGCCAATATTATGATAATATGATAGAACATCGCAATTAACAGCATAAATCTAACTGCGAGCAGAATAACCTTTCACCAATGTTGCCCATCAGTTCATCCACCACCAATTATGATTTAAAATAGCAACGCTAATCATCGTTTATGTTCCAAACAATTAATTAAACTTCAAAAATTCCCAGTTTGGCAAAGTTAATAACGGACTAATTGGCTAAAATTTACCTTTTATGTGAACATCAATATGGATGAAATGTACGTGGAGAACTCTCACAACTGGTTCGACCATTCATAGATTAATAATATGTCGGGAACAATGAATGTTATATTACAAAATTCAACAATTTAGTAAACAATCCAATTAGAAAGCAAGTGCCGAGAATATAATATTTGCTATGAAAGACTAAAAAGCTGTTTATATGCATACATAATAAACAAACTTTAATACGGGAGCGACTTTCTCTTGGTGTGCTATTTGAATTACCAATTATGGGTACTTTCGTTTAGCTGAAAATTATCCAGGAGAATGGAAGTAAATCGTAAAACAAACACGATTTATCCAACCATATTTGGCTATGTATACAATTTCAGTAGCAGCATAGGAATATAATATTTCTATCTGATGAACATATACGATGCTCTCTACAGCCACAACAGCTCTTATTTCATATTTTTGTTCAAAAACAAGTTTGGAAATTGTATCCAATAATTTTTTTTTGTTGACTCTATCCACACAGAAAATATTTAATGACGAGACCACAAATAATTTGGCTACATTTTCATACACAAATTTTTTGTTTTGACAATAAACTCTATTATCTGCCGATAAGGAAAAATAATTGAAATTCTATCTCGACACAGTCTGTGTGTTTGAGTTTGTGTGTGCTAGTACACAATATTAAACGTGACGATGACTCTTCTGGCGGATTTAAATAATTAAAAAAAAAAAATGTTGTTCAATCTGTGGAACTGTGATAGAAGTACTTTGACCGGAGACGAAGTGCTGGTATCTGCATTTTAAATATTCGTTTCTTTTTTGTATAATGTTGGCTGAATGACTTTTCGTTATGTGGTTGTGAAAAGAGTACATTTCGAGGGTCAATAATGTTTCGAAATGAGGTACTTTTCGGCACTAGAGTTTAAATATGGTTTTAGTGATCATGCATCATGAAGTTAAAAGAACTACACCCGCATAAAGTACTGACTCATTTTGGGTGGGTGTAGTGAGTAAAATTACGGCTCGATACACAAGCTTTCCCATGGAAGACAAACAAATTTTCCCACCGATGTGTGCAACAATGATTAGATGCGTGTAACAACAACGAGGCCGCCGCCGAAAAAGCACATCAGCCGGAACCGCCACCAATACCCTTATCAGCCGCCTCAGCCGTGTTAAAAATCGGCGACGGAAGATGGCTTGCGAAAGTTTTGGTTTTAACACAGTTTGGGAGAATTTTGCAGCAATTTTTTTCGTTGGCTTACAAAATTGTGTACGCACCTGTCGACTGGTAGAGGGCAGTACAATAAAGTCATGAATGTACTACATGTGAAATGGTAAATCGTGCGCGTGTTTTAGTTGTAGTACGAGTCAGATCAGCTTAAACAGCTAAAGCCTTTGTTGAATGTTTGATTCCTTTTTCGAATGGAAGCGGTTTCGTCTAATCCATATGAAACAAATATCTCTGCAACTGACTTCTGACTTGCGTACTTCTATGAGATTTGATTCGATTGTAGCAATACAGGAGAAAAAAAGTGAATATCGTCAGGTATTTTGATTTGGGACTCATTGTGGATTCCAAATGATTCCACACAAAATGTGTTTAACAAAAGAGGACCTAGATTAATTTAATTTCAGCTGGCGATCGCGTGCCTACCAAAAATTCCGAATGTGAAATATTAGTCCTTTATTGGTTAAACAAATTTTGTGTGGAATCATTTGAAATCCAAAACTAGTCCCAAATCAGTAAACCAAACGGTATTCACTTTTCTTCTACTGTACTTTAATTATGTTATTCAGCCGGCTGAGCCGGCTAGCCGCCATAAATATCATACTAGCCGGCCGCCGAAGGGTGTCGGCTACGTTTTAGCCGCCAACTGTCCATCGGCTGAACGGCGCAGTGCTCTAAATGCTAATCGCACCCGGTGCCATTAGCCATAGTATTATAAAGAGACTATTGGCACCGGGTGCCATTAGCCACAGAATAA
Source organism: Bradysia coprophila (assembly GCF_014529535.1). NCBI lineage: Eukaryota > Metazoa > Arthropoda > Insecta > Diptera > Sciaridae > Bradysia > Bradysia coprophila. The sequence goes on along the minus strand of NW_023503293.1, from coordinate 3,095,817 downwards.
TAAAAAGACTATTGGCACCCGGAAAAATTAAAATTTGAATAAAAAATCAGGATATTTTGAAATTTAAACCTGTTTTGTGCACAATACTGCCGTAATACTGCAAATTATTTGTAGAAAAAGTTTCTTTTGCAAATTATTTATTTGCATTTTCGATCAAGTAAGTTCCTTATGAAATTAAATATTGATAAAAAAATAAATAGTAAAGAACCGTTAAGTGTTTCTTATGCAAATTACGGTAGAATACTAGGGAATCCATCTTTTTACGAAATGTAACGTTAAGGTAGTTTGTTCGATCTTAGGGAATTCGTCCCTTTACGAAATTTAACGCAATTTAAAACTAATGAAAGCGATGACCAATTTTTACAGTATACTGTATCTAACGGCAAACATTGTTGTAATGTCAGTGTTTATTGAATGAATAAATATATATATATAAAAGTAGTTTGGTCGATGTTAGGGATGTTCGTTCTTTTACGAAATTTCGATCCGAAGGAATTAATCTTTTTACGAAATGTAACGTAAAGGTAGTTTGTTCGATGTTAGGGAATTCGTCTTTTTACGAAATTTAACGTAAAGACGGGTTATTCGATACTAGGGAATTAATGCTTTTACGAAATATAACACAAATGCGTTTTGTAGAATACTAGGGAATTCGTCTTTCTACGAAATGTAACGTAAAGGCGGATTGTTCGATCCTAAGAAATTATTCCTTTTACAAAATGTAACGTAAAGATAGTTTGTTTGATCTTAGGGAATTCATCCTATTGAGATATGTAATTTAAAGAAGGATTGTTCTATACCTTTACGTTAAATTTTGTAAATGGAAGAATTCCCTAAGATCGAACAAACTGCCTTTACGTTACATTTCGTAGAAAGACGAATTCCCTAGTATAGGGAATTATATATATAGGTAAGACGATGAATTCCTCAGGATCGAACAATCCGCCTTTACGTTACATTTCGTAAAATTTTATTTTCAAAATATCCCGATTTTTTATTCAAATTTTAATTTTTCCGGGTGCCAATAGTCTCTTCCTAAAAATATTTAAATTCCTGTTGCATACATGGAACTTTTGATTATAATCAATCAGGTACTTTCGCGGTTTATCAGTCTTAACATGGCCTATATTCTTTATAATATCTTCATGAATCCTAATGTTTCTTGTTTCTTGTTGCTTGCCAACTGGAAAAGGTGGTTAATATTGGACCCTCAACTATTTCCCCAGTGCTGCCTTTACGCACAAAAGGTAAATATTAGGAACAAAGTTTTTTTTGTGCTCAGAAGCAAATTATCATCTTCACAGTACAAAAAAAAAGTTTTATATTTCGTTGAATTTCTTCTTTGGATTTTTCCAGCATTCGTAGGTTTCATAGAAATTGACTAATTTTTGGATTCCTTTCAAAGTACACACATCAATAGATACAGCTGAATGAATTTACGGTGAACGGTTTAATTTATCTATAAATTGATATTGACCGTTAATTGGACTCTTTCAGCTTTGGTTCATATACCGATATCAAAAAAAGGAATTAATTACTTTCCGTTTGCTGTTTGAGTAGATTTTCTAAATATAAAATCAAACGGTTCGTTTACCGAGTATAATTGAAATGACTTTTTTTTCTCGTTTTCGTTTTTAAAATTTATGAAGTGCAATTTTCCCATAAAACATTACGACGCGACGCAACGCGGCAGTAAAAGGTTTTTTTTTAGTTGAAATAAAAAGTAAAAAAAAGGAATTACATGTTTAAATATGCACTTTTGAGTTTGAACTCGGAAGTGTTGCCAAATAATAAAAAAAACTTTGAGAAGTTTCTCTGAAACCCCCATGTACTAACGTATAAGATGCACTGCACTGAACGCTTTACCAAAAAAAAATTATCGCGATAAATATAATTCCCATGTTATAAATCTTCCCATTGTGCCATTCATAAATTTTCTCAACTTTTTTTTGTATTATTTAATTCATACATTAACTTAGTTAAGCCCTCCATCCTAAGCTTCACCTGTAGTAATCTAAATAAAATTTTATATATTTTCATCCTAGCAGATTATCTCAATAATAATAAACAACACAAAAACACAAAATATATCAAAATGTAAGACATATAGCCACTAGCCACACATACTCACAAAACACTAATTTAACGTTTTCCCGTAAATAAAGGAGGCATAAATATACACACAGTATACGACGCCAAAGCTCCTATAGTATTTATGTACCACTATACTACTACAACACAAAGGAGGGAGAATTTATTTGTAGGCCGATTTTTGTTATGTCTCTAGTGTAAAAAAAATACATGGAAATTACATAGCTTCATTGACTTTAACCAGTGCAGATTGTATTGTGGGTAGTATGTAGTATCACCAAAGGAGGGAGTGTATTCCGAGAGATCTTAGAAACTAGCTGACTAGAAGATTCTTTCAACGAAATTATTTGTTTGTTTGATTGGATACAATATCAGAAATTAATCGCCGCAACGTATCTCGTTCAAAATGTTATTCAATTCCTTGTTCGATAAAATCGATTCGTTTTTCGGAACAATTACAGATGAGTTTGGGAATCAAATAAGAAATTGATACTTGACGATCATTGTAAACTTTGGGTGTCCTGGTACTTAAGTACAAGCGAAAACGTTTACGTTGTGACTCATCAAAAATGTGATGTCCAACGAATCATTGGGAAGACTCTGGCCGCAGTTTTACGAAATAAAGTACATCAACGATTAGATTTCACCGGCAATGTACCCCTTTAATCGATATTACGCAAAATAACCCCGATAGAAATAATTGTCCAAAAAGCACAGATAGTAAACACGCATTGTCCTCAAATATAATTTTGCTATTCTGACCCGAGTTTCAAAATGGCTTTACTTCGTCATTACACTACGTAGACCGTAGATGACCGTTCAGGCAACATATTATAAAATAACAATTACTGTCAGACCCATGTAGGTAATCTACGACAACATTCATTGAGATTATGTTGTGCTAGTAAGTATGTCTGTGTGTATGTGTGTGTTTGTGGGATATGTTTTTCAACGAACAGTTAATAAAATACATTGGTAAATATTTTCTGCGTCTGTAGGGAAATGAGTGGAGTAATGCATGGTGGAAACTTTTTTTTTTAAGGGAACTGTGTATGGAAGTACTTGTGCGGCAAAAGATTGTAAGACGATAGGTAAAACATTTTTCTTACCATGTTTGACAAGAAGTTTCTTTTCTTTCTTCTATTCTCGGAAAACTTTTATCGTTTCTCTAAGTGCCCGAGACAGTTACGTAATAATACGTATGTTAAGCTAAATATTTTGTATTTTGTTGGCATTTGATTCAGGCACTGGTTGATATATTTATACATGCTGGAAGATATGATTTCCTAAAGAGTGTACTCCTACATGCAATTGATATAATTCTAAGTAAAAGTTTTTATTCAAAATAAAATCTTCATTCTGCATTGTCAACAAATTACAAGTAAGAATTTCGTATTAAATTATATCAAACAAGCACAGAAAAATGCATAAACTCAAATAAATCGTTGCTTGTACTGTCCTCAATTACCATCTCCTATACTTACCTACTCTAAGTTTAGTTGAGTACCAAAACGATGAGAAATACGAATTGGAAATTGAAAATCTCCTTGCGACTTTACCAAGAAAAAGTGTTGTAATTTTCAGTTGCCATTTTAACATTCTAAGAATTTGCTAACGACTCGTTCCCCGAAAAGACTTTCATTTCTTCCGTACATCTGTACAACCGCTTGCACTTTTCTTATCTCTAAATGTTCTTACTTCTGGAAAATGATGTAATTTCTGATACACATTGCCAATGCATTCAGCAACGATAGATGATTATCCTTTCGGAGAAATCTTTTAACTGATGGTTGAACAATTTTGGAATTGTATGAGCATTGGGCATACTGTCCTGTATTTAAACGATAATTGCGAATATTCGAAACGGTTAACATTGGTTACACACGTTAGGTACAAGCAAATTGACAAAATTTACGTAACTAAATTTTTAACGTGTCGCTGTGCATGCAAAATAATTAAAGCCACGACGCATCAAGTGACGCAATAGATTGGGCTTCAAAGAGTTTATTAGAACTGGTGTTTATGCAATGCCAAATTTAAATTTTTGCTACCGTTGCCGAGCTTATTTTTGCATATGATGGGATAATCTCTATGTCCTATTACGTCATATGGCAAACTTGTTCACAGAGTTTTCATTTAAAATAGAGCAAGATTAGGACATTTCAATTTTACGTGAGCTTTTGTAGTTATAGTTATTTCACATTAGCGTCCACGTTAAATATTTCGTTATGGAGCTGCAGAGAACTACAAAACAGAATGACAGGATGCTGCAAATTCTTGCTGTGTACCCGTTTTTCAAATCATTCAAGTTAAAGAAAAATCTGAATTTTGTTGACGACTAGCGGCATTTGCAAAGCATTTCCTTTACTAAAAGATGTTACGGGATACATAGATTTTAAAGCAATTGATTTCACGTTGCGTTCAATTTACTTTAACCTGCATGAACGACAGATTTGTAAAATGTTGTTTTACTCGGAAACAGTTTATTACATACAGTTAACTTGAAAAGCAACGTGATATTATTAGCTATCGTCCGCTGATAGTGGAAATAGATTTTACGTTAGTTCATGTCGATCGCACATTATTTATCCAGTCATGGTATGTATCGTGTGTGTAATATAATATAATTGAAATTTGCCACCGTAATATCAAATAAATTTGTCCTCTGCTGCTAGTTCTGTTGCTTTTTTTCTTCTATTGTTCAGTACAATTTGGTTCACCCTTTTGATTAATAAGAGAGATCCATCAGTCATCGCTTTTTACATCGTTGTCAACAACAGATGACCAGTCTTTTCCAAAAGGTTATTTAAAGTCATCTATGAAAACTCGTGAATTAGGTGATGAAATAATTTCGTTTTTTTGGCATCGAATTAAACTGCGTAGCCAGCAGCTTTCTAAAATCCCAAACCACTATGCTAAATTATATGATTTCTCTTACCAAAACGGCTCTGCTTTGTATATTTGGAAAATTATTCGTAATTTTTTTCCCAAGTAAAATTGTACGAGAACCTCAGAGCCAACCAACCAAATCAATATCTACAAATCTACAAATTGATCTAGTCGTGCCTTGTTCAATCACGTAAAATGCTGCGTGTAATAAATAAATGGAATTTTTCTAATTTTTGGACATTGAGACGCTGGTATCTCACTTCATCTACATGTGTAAATAATTTCTATTCGCGTGATTTACGACTTCCCATATGGTATATAGATAGAGCGTACAGCATACACACATTTTTTTGTTTTGTTTTATACACAATCTCCTATATTATATATAACATTCAACAAAAACACTTTTATCACGCCGAAAAATCTCAGATTGAAAAACAAATGTGCAGAAAAGCCACACAATCAAGAACGCGTGTGTTGTGTGGCAGTGGCATGTGTTGTAGGGGTGTGTACGTTTGAAGTGTTTCCACAAGACACTAGCTATAGCTCGATAAATTTCTGTTTGTTAGGGCTTTTTCAATCCAAAATTTCTTTGTTTTAGCTTCACATCCACCTAGTTCAAGTTAATTGGTCACTGTCGCCGTCAAATCTTCAAAACAGTTTTACGAACAAATTGGGTATTTTTAGACTTTACGGTTTGTTTTAGTTGAAGCCCGAGATCCCAGAATTGTTCGTTTTATATATAGTAATGTGAGTACTACAGCAGGTTCGTGGTTCCTGATCCCCTTATGATTAAACTAATTGACATATTTATTGGGCTACCAGCTGTTTATGAAGCATTAAATAAAATAAAATAAACCCTGGAACTTACACTGCTTGCCGTTTATTGTCAAGCAATGAAAATTCCTCACCATTTCCACAGTGGCGAACCTAGAAAAATTAGGACCGTTCAACTGTTCAGGGTGAATTTATAAATGATTTGACCTGGCCAAATTTTGATAAATTGTATTTATAAGGAACAAAAATTAAAAAATCTGACCTTTGACCTGTGCGGTCGCGAGGTGGATTCGCGCCTGCCTTTCCAATATTGTCAAGTAAACGGAGAGGTATCGACGTTAGGGCGACTGCCGCTTATTGGTATCTGATCCAAATGAATGATGAACTGATTCAAAAATTTAGAATCTAAACTGGTGACACTCTGTAAAGTGTTGTGATATTGACAAAATCCATTAATTTGCGCTTACATTAAGTCTACTCAATTAACAGCAGCAGTCTTTCAAAAACAACGCAAAAGTTTCGTTCATTTATAAAATTGACAACGTTCTTTGTAACACTGACATTGTAACTCTTTTATTTCTTCTACTTTCAAAACGACGACTTCGTCATTACATCATCTAATCTCCTAAAGGATTATTTATTATCTGAGATGTCACCGAAATGATCTTGGCCAGCATTGTGTTATATGAATCATTGTGGCATTTAATCCTTCCTTTTTTCCTTTTGTTGAGGGAAATGGAAAACATTTTCGCAGCGGCGAAACGAACGAAAATAGCCCATATCGGGATCGATCTGATCTCACTCTCGTATTTAAATTATTTAATATTTTTGTATTTTATTCTATATTTTTTTTGGGGAGAAAAATCACAATACGTTGAATTATATAAAATATTCAAAACCAACAACGGAGTACAGGGAAAAAAATCTATTAAATGTCACGAAAAGATATAGAAAATAAATATAAAAATCGAAAATATATAATGTATCCGAGGGGTAGCAACTCGACGGAGGAAAAGAAATACTGACACAAGCAAGAATTTTGCCAGCAAATTTAATAAAAATCAGGCTAACTGCGAAAATGTGATGACGGTAATGAGGGTAACAAATTTGTTTTTTTTTTTGTTTTTTTTTTTGGAAAATTTCTGTTTAATAGTAGAAATATTGAACGCAAATAGATGCAAAGACAAAATACCCGGGACAGGGACAGTCAATGTTGTTTACCCCCTCGAATATACCGTCGGTACTTTTTATCTCCGTAAAATTGAAGTCAGTGATTCGAGTAAACCGATAATTATTTATGACTTGTGTTTGTAGTCAGATTTTACTATGCCAACAAAAACACGGGAAATTTTCCCTTTGTATATATTATCTGATATTTGAAATATTGTCAGATTTTTTTTTTGCGGCAATTGATTCGGTCTCATATTTTCCTGTATTTAATAGTTTAATATGGTGATGCCAGTTATGTTTGATAATGCTCCGAATGTTTCAGGTAGCAACAGAATATAAGTTTTAAAATAAATATTTCCATTTTCGAATTCACGTTGGCCCACTAAATTTTCATTTGTTCTGTCCGCGCTTTCACATCAGAAAATTGTTTAGAGTGATACGATATTTTACAGAAAAAAAAATTATTTTAACATGTTGCCGAACATGGAGGAAACATTAAATGCTTTCAACATTTAGCAGACAAAACTGCTTGTTAATCTCGATGAATGTTTAGCACAAAATTCCGTTCATTGGCCGAAACAATATTAATCCACCACTCTGCATGTTGTTATAAAACATCATAGGGTAACATCGCCGTAAGTTGTGCTCAATATCACGTCAAGAAATGATGACTCCTCAATCGAAACATTTTTGAATTATTCACATTTCAATTTATCTACCAAAATATCAACTGTTTTGTGTGGCTATTATTCCCGTTTCGTTTGTGGCAGATGTGCTTTCCCTAATGCCTTCAAATATGAATGTCGAACAGTTCCTCGACTGTATTTCCAACAAACTAATTCATTGCGTAACATCTATGTGTGTCATAATTCACGTATTTGTGGAAAATAATTCACTTTTTCCAGAAATACGTAAAGCAGGTCAAACAGGTATGGCCTTCAATGCATTCAGTATGTTAGTAAGTCTAATAAAACGAGATCAAGCATTTTCAACTGGAAATCTAGTATAGGTACTTCCAACTGTTTCGGAACAGTTTCAACCACCTCATTTGGATTGGTTGAAACTGTTCCGGAAGGAATCAAAATATTTAAAAATCTCGATTAATCCAAATAAATCAACCAACTAACCGAGTAATGGTAATACCGTATGAAATTTTGCTTGTATGAGTGGACCAGCAATTCATGCCTAAATTTAAGTCACATTTCCTGTGAACAAAGCAATATTCTTCTGCCCTGTAAAAGGATTGTTATTGATTCCATTTTATCTTCTTTCAAAATGAAACAAGAATACCTTGCAGACTTGCTGTAACATTTGATTTTTTTCCCCTACACTGATAAGAAAAATGAAGCTCAAAACCAGAGTCTTTATAAGTCTTTACAACACTATTGTGTATCACCGATTTGTATAATGGGCACATTGTTATAATAGAATTATTTTTTAATAACAAAAACACCTGCTACTGTATCATTAATTAAACGCAGCGATTACGTTATAATGTAATCCGTTTCGCCTCACATATAAATTATGTGGAGGAACTTTCACGAGCAAAAACAAAATTAATGAGCAATGCAAGTAGTGTTTTATAAATGCTGGTGGAGATCCGACTAGAAATGAATGTAATCTACAATGTGGAAATGCAGTTGGTTGGTTTTTGGTGTGTAAAGAAAATATTCTCGCTAATCCAAGGACAAAATAAATTGACGTCGGCTGGTAGAGAGTGTGTGTGTTTTATGTTATTTATTTGTATTGACTCGGTGGAAAGTTTCATTTTATTTATAATTCAATTGACTTTTAACTAAGTTAATTGGTAAATCCAAAAATCTATTAGCGGCTTTCCGTATAGCGCTCTAATTTAATAGTACAAGTTGATTATTATTGTACTTTACTCAATAATTTTAAACTAACCAACAATTTGATTACAAAACTTTCAGCGTCTTAATTTCTTTCACCGTCAAGCGATAAGTTTTGTGTTGTGTAAAATTGGATTAAAAGTACACAATTTACAGTAACTTATGCACCTGAGGGATGTGTTGTGTATATTACATAGCAACTCGTTTCAAGTGACTCGGTGATGTTCTTTGAAAACGTTGGTTAACAATGTTATTCGGCTGAAATATATACTGTAGTTTAGAGTTGGAATGAAAGATGAGGAATAAAAATTGTATCAGTTTTTTCGACCTATTGTACAACTGTAGACGGATCAACACAAACATTTGCCTAATTTGGATTGGACCCAAGCCAACATGTCTTAATAAGTGAAGAACTTGGTTGGTAATAACCATAAGAAAATTTGTAAGGTCATAAAACAGGAATTAGATTACAATGATTTATTCGTTTTTTTTCGATTGTACTTCTGGTCTAAGAGTAGGTGAGTGACTGATGTAGATTGTGAGATTTTATATCTGAAATTATTTTTACTACGCATTGGTCGGATGACAATCGATCCACACATGCTACAACCCAAATCTGTCTTAATTGCATCAACCCAACACAGATATGTAATACTAAAATATCTTCACATTCAAGATAGGGAAAACAAAAGAAAATTTGTATCATCCTCAGTTGTTGTCCTCATAGTATGTAAATAATGGCTGTTATAGGCGACAACGCCACAATTTTTTCTATTTAGAATTTTCTACAAATTACTTTTTGGGCGTGAAGCAAAAATTACAATATTCATGTACATGGGGTGAAGTTATAAGAACCCAACCTGTTCCTTGCTGTCCTTGCATTCAGTGTTGGCTGCAAACTTCACACACAGGATCAATTTTGTTTTTACTTTGTCGATTCGTCTTAAAAAAATTGAAAAAGAAATATTTTGCTCGTGTAAGTCGATTTGTCTTGTACATACTGCTATTAGTTCCAGACTTTGACCTATTGCTAATTCCCAGCGGTATAAAGCTTAAATGTACTGAAGCTCAATAATCGTAAAATTACGACAACAACAAAAAATGTCATTAACTTGAGCACAAAATCATTCAAAACAAATCTATTAGAGAAATGTATTGAAAAGTTAGAAAAGTGACACAGACATTCGATTCAATGGACGCTACGAAAACATATCAAGTATTTCATTGAACATGTCCTTTGCAAAATGAACCATTCTCCATTATATCCGAGCAAATATACTTATATATATGTCCTGTCAATATATATGTCTTTCTAATAAAATTAAATATTCAATTCACGTGAGGTTTTCGCTCTCGTCCTCATGTTAGCATACAAAATAAAAATTCAATGAGTAATGTATCCAATCCAACGAATGACCTGATCGCTGCACTTTATTTTTAGCCCCGGACGAAGTACTGAGGGCTTATAGGTTTAATATGCTGTTTGTAACATGTCGAATTAGAAGCAGGGTTTCAATGATATCTCCGGACATTTAAATGCTAGAGTTATAAGTGATACGTCAAACGAAAGGTATTTTTAATACAAAAAAAAAGTTTTGAAAATTCGGATGACCGACTCGTGAGTTAGAGCCCTTGGTGTGAACCAGGCAAAGGGCGCCAAGCAGTTTTCCCACATAGGTCAGCTAAATTTGAACAGATGCTTTATGCTTTATTAGATAGGTATTGACTGTACCAAATCCCAATATCTCCATTAAACTTTGACCGAATTTCATGATTTTTTTTTGTTTGAAAGGTATTAACGAATGCAAAACGGTCGTACTATTTCCGGTGTCCTAACAAAATGGCTGCCGGTGGCCATATTGGATTTTAATAAAAACGATATAAATCGATAAAAATGAAGTAAAATCCATCCGATTACTCTTATTTTTGTTTTATCTGTCAAGTACTTGCACACCGAATAGCGTGTTGTGGAAAAAAATCTGGAATTAGGTCATTGGGCTAGGGCCGATTTTGCTAGTTTTTATTTCATTTGAAAGGTAATTGAATACCGCTAATTTGAGAGGTACTTCGTACGGGTTTTCGTAATTGCGATATGCGCAATTTTTAAGACGAACACTTTCAGTAAATTTGCACATGCCGTTCTTGGGCTAGGTAGGCAATAATTGCAAGTACGAAATAGGGGTGGAAGTATTTTGATAACGGACACATAAGAGGGTTGAAGACGTATTAGGGCTACGGACGTATTAGGGCTACGGACGTATTAGAGCTACGGACGTATTAGGGCTACGGGACGTATTATAGCTACGGACGAAATAGGATTAAGGGATGTACGGGGCTCAGTCGAAGCAAACGCTCCGACTGTTCTGACGGTTTTTTTTTTATGGATCACAACAATAGCTAAAAACATTTTACCTTGCATTGGATCGAATTGAAGGGTGTACCATACCATACAAATACTTTGGCTTACAAGACGAATTTTCTTCTTCCCGTTTTACCTCTTTTTTTAAGCACAAATTTATTTGAATTTTATAGCATGAAACTGGGATGCTGGATTTTAACGAATTGAATATCTCTGTTTGTCGATATAAAAATTGTTTTATTTAAAGGATTTTCATGCTCTTTTAGATGCGAGACTGTGCATCCACTATATCTATGGGTGTGTGTATATCAGGGCATGTAATTTAACGTTAAGATAATGTTCGACGAACCATTGTTCGATCTATTATACAACGTTCAATATCTTTTAACAATGCGATTCGGATGTTTTCTTTTTAATTTTCATTCTGTTCATACATCGAAAGTTGTTTCTCTTATATTTTATCAGTTATACAACGGTGTTTGCATTCGAAAAACAATTCATTTTGATACAATCAGGATTTTTGTGTGTGAACAGCACTTGTAATAGGAACATTTTTCATTTTCCTTTTTCTATTTAATTTCCACGGTTACTTTACACGGACATTTACACATAGGTGTTGAATGGAAATGACATGTTTTTATCAGATCAAAAACCAATGCAATACAAGTATAACTTGATTGTCATGCATCGTGAACCATCAGCGAACAAAATTTCAGATTGTCCTGTTGGAAAGCTCAATAGAACCATATTTTTGGTCTACACAGTCTTTAGGCCATTTTTTCATCACGTGCACAAATATAGATCATCATGGCTTCATGTAAAAAAGAATTTAAAGAATGTCTTGACCGTCTTGACCAAAAATTTGTCACTGAGTTCTAAGGGTCTTGCGACTGCTGCACATGTTAAAACCTTAGAAAAGATAGTAAAGTAGTTCCATACAATTAATTCAAGCCAATGGGAAGACGATTACGAAGTATTAACATTCGAATGAAGTAATGACTCATTTTCCGCGAGCATAGTGACATATAAAGTTGAAAAGTATGGTTTCCGTGTGTATTTTGTTGAAGACGAGGTCAATAAACTTTTTATTTTTCATCCCGAGTTATGTAATGGATTTTGAATGCCGAAGAATGCGTCGAAAGATGTGCATGAATTATGAAAAGTACGGTTTTCGATATTTTCATTAAATTTTCCTTTCTTTGGTCGCTTTTTCGTTGCTCTAACATATGGGAACAAAAAAAACTGTCAAATGTTTACATTCACTCAATCGGATACAAAGTAACGAGGGGTTTGTTTGTGTGGTATCGAGTGAAATAGAGCGAAAAATTAATTCTTTTATCGTTGAATAAAGTTTTCAAAATAGAAGTGGAAGAAGAAGTTTCTTAAGTTTCTCCCTGTTCTCAAACCAAGAACATTTTTTTTAAGAAGTGAATTGCAATTTCCATCCATTGCACGACGAAACGAATATACTCGGTCTCTTGTATACATGCCGTTTGTTTATGAAAATAGTATCCGATATATTGTATGAAAATAGTATCTTAATTAAAAAGGCGGTCCCATTATAAAACTACTGCACAGCAGTTATCATTAATTATAGCGAGCCAGATGAAGGAATAGTGTGAGGGAAAAAAGTTGTAAGTGGCGTTCGGCAAACTTGCAACGGTTCATTGTTTGGAATGGAGTGTGTATGTATGGAATGCAAACCATTAAATCCTGGAGAAAAATCCTTTACCGAAAAAATAAAAAAAAATAAAAATAAAACAAAAGTGTCTTCATATAAATGCATAATGTATGACCATCAATCTTGTCCTTTTTTTACTATTCAAAATGGTGCACACTGAGATGAGTCCTGTGTAAACCTACCGTATACAGTGTTGTCGTAATAAATGACGCCTGCAATCAGTCAACCAACACCATTCAGCTTTCCTATTTCTATTTAGTTCTTTTTTTCACTCAGAAAAAATAAAGGATTTTTGAGAGAGCTTTGTTGTTGTTGTTTTTTTTTTCTTTATTTGAATTATGTTTTCCATGGCTAACGGCTATTTGTTCAACGTTAAAAAAGGAAACTGAAAACTGAAGAAGCTTTTTTTTTGTTTTAAAGCACACTGCTTTTGTATGCCCTTTAGGGGTTGATGGATTATTAGTTTTACCATAGGATTTAGCCAACCGAAAGAGAATAATATTTCAGACATTTTTCGGTCAATTCGATATACCCTATCGTTATACTCTGTTGCATGAAATTTTTTAAATTTAACATTTTTTTGTTTGGTTTTGATCTCTGACGTTCCAATTTGCTATCCATTCAGTTTGTGTAACGGATCGAATGATATTATTGATAAAATATTATCTGTTTCTGATACTTTGTAGGCATCACTTCATCGAAGCAGTAATGAAGTTCCTTTTTTAATATGTCCCTTTCATTGTGGCTTTAATTTCATTATATCTATACGATGATAGGTTAAATTGACAAAAGTTTTTTTTTTCTCTTCTGGCTCAACTTGATTAAACTTTCACGTACCAAATGACTCTATGTTTTAAATAAAATCCTAAAAGATACAACAAGATAGCGAAACTTGACTGACGTTCGTACAGTTTATACACATTTCAATCTTGAAACATGTTTTGATATATACAAAATATCTTCAACGATTTTGTGTGAGCTTCTGCATCAACATTTTCAAGAGCCAATGGGGTATAGTATGGCAGTGATTGAATTCAGTGCTTTTTCTCATCATCCGTTGAAGTACTGGTAGCTAGTTTAAACAAAAATTCTTGGTCGTACTTTTTTCAAATACTTTTTTTCAAAATAACTTTGTTAAGGGTGATGCCTGTCTATTACATGATAATGCCATTTTTGAGATTAACGAACAACAATTTTCTCTGCAAGAATTTCATTTTTCACGGTCCAACGACTCTTATTCTTCATTCCTTACAATTAAATGACAAGGAAAGAAAAAAAAAATGCTCGTTATGGACACAGCCACGATCTTCTTTTTTATATTTCAAAGAAATATGAAGGCAAAACGGTGCGGCGAGACCCGCACAATTTATAAAGGGCATATTTTTTTGAATTGGAACTTTAGAGCATCGGCCTGTCTCCACTATCAAAAAACTTTTCTCCGTAAATAACGGATTTTTTCCACAGTTTTTCCGGCTCTTTCCATCCCCGAAAGTTTTGGTTGTCCTCTCACATAAGTCTATCAGCGGTCTCCTGAGTTTCTATGGTGAACGAATAAAACTTGCTGGAGACGATAGAGCGTGAAAAACTATGGAACAAATCCGTTATTGGCGGAGAAAAAAGGATAGCGTAGAATATGGGTTTGAAAATGCAGACCTCCGCCAATTGCAATAGTTTTGTTAAGTGAAACATACTAGACATAAAAATCTGAAGTGAAAGCATTTTTGCTCATGTTGTCTACAGCTGGGCTTGAACTAGCAACCTCTGGTTTATAAATCCAGCGCCTATCCAACTCGACCAACGAGACGAGCAAAAATGAAGTCATTTCAGATGTTTATGTGCCACATTTAACGTTAACATAAACATCTGAAATGACTTCATTTTTGCTCGTCTCGTTGGTCGAGTTGGATAGGCGCTGGATTTATAAACCAGAGGTTGCTAGTTCAAGCCCAGCTGTAGACAACATGAGCAAAAATGCTTTCACTTCAGATTTTGATGTCTAGTATGTTTCACTTAATAAAAATTAAAAATTTGTTGGTTTCACACCAGAGTTCATAGGAACTCATAATTCTGCAATAGTTTTGTATGATCAGTTACCTCAGATCAAATTTGTAACACTTTGAGGCAATAGAGGAAGGATCAGTCTAACGCCTGAAACTACGATTTTTTCTTGAAACTAGAGTTTTCAGTCTTAAAAATTGTAACGCAACATACCGTTATTGGCGGAATCTGTCCCTTTATAAATATTTCGGAAACCAGTTCATTTGTAAGTTCAGGTCAGGTCAGGCTATTTTAGAAGAACGACCTGACCTGATTCAGACTTCTGAAGTTAGTTTTCTGGTCAGATCAATATAAAGATAATATCAGGTTAGGACAAAAACATGGACCAGGTACGACTCATATTACTTGTGTGCACTTCGAATGTTTTACTTTCAATTAAATTTTTCTTTTCAACATAACTTTTCCATTTTTTTTATCGTGACGAAGAACATTTCGAAAGACAAATACAAAATTACAGGTACATTATCACCGGCAAGGTGAAGATCGTAAGTTCGTATCCCACCTGTGCATCAGTTTTTCGTTTTAAATTACATGTCCACAAGCACACTACATACCGAGCTACATAATGTACTTACTTTACTTACTCATATGATCCTCTGATGGGCATTCGCCAAAGCGTAACATTAAAAATATCTAATGTCCAATTGGCTGCGCCATTGTGATCAGTCCTTTTTCGCTTATTCGATTTAATAAATGAACATTTATACGTTAGCACGAAAAATTCATAAGTCTTGGTGCGTCATCCGAGTCAAAAATATTGCCATGTCAAAACTTTATCCGGAAAATGACATAATAATGCCTTTCCTACAATGACCATATGTTCCACAAAATCATAAAAAACTTGATATTGAATTGGAATCCATCATCCAAATTGAACATTATACGTATTTGCACTTGATGTGTGGTATGTCACCTAGCTATTCTTGTTTCCGCGTCGTTGGCACATATTCATATACATACACAGACAGAACAAGGACACGTTCGGCAAAAAAAAACTATTTATCTTCCCTGTTGACAGATTCAAAGTACCCTCTTTCTCTCATAAAACAACATAATTTATTGATAAAAATGTTTGAGGTGGTTATGTTTGAGCTCGTTATATACATTTATATAAATACGACGAAATACTTTTATCACAAATTAATAAACTTAATCATATTAACACGCGGGCCTATGTTGCTGATGATAATATGGTCGTTGTTTCAGTTTTGTGCTGAATGCAGAGTTAATGAAAGGGTGGTTGAGATGAATAAAATTAATATAAATTATTATATGCCTTTCAGAAGGCTATTATTGTGGATTACCGTAACAACCCTGAACATAGAAATGTATGTAGGATCAGTGAAATAGACCTTTTGTTTAATATGAGAGCATAATGGATGTAGATATAGTTATGCGTGGTGTATCCTGAAGGATTTATCCTTATTATGATTTGGTATATTTATTCTGTTGAATTGCTGAATTTAATGTACATAATTAAATTCTATGGTCAGTCTGGAATCTACATTTTTAGCAAATGAATGCCAACTTAGATTACGTTGAAAATTGTATGATGGATTCCTTAGCCATACAATTAATTTCGTAAGCGACCCTTAGATGTTGCGTACTTTGCAGAAGATTGTAACGAGCAGCTAATCGAATTTGCCATCCAATTATTATACCGTCGATAAGCATAACGTAGCGCGGTTGTCAACTGTTGGCACGTTCACTGATGGTAACACAGTGGGTTAGCTAGGTCTCAATTTACAAAGATGATGGGATCGCAGGTCTATTATTGGTCTCCATCACCTATCGTTACATCAATGTTGAGAAATTGGTTTTTGTACAAACCAGTGAACACTGAACAGTTTGTGTCGCGTTAACTCGTTTGCTTTCCACTACACGATTGTGAGTGCGAAGGTTCGAAACACAACCGCAACAGAAAAAAACCGATCGTCAGACGTATATATACCAAATACAGCTGATTGAATCGGTTCAAAAATCTGGTGCAGTTGTGTTAGAGCTGTCACACGGCTTACCGGTCAAGGCATTGTTAGAAGCCGCCGGTATTCTACTAATTTCGTTCCTAGTACACTAGATGTCACTAGGATAGTCGCACAGCTTGCCACTAAGCACTGTAGAAACTATTCGTTATGAAAGGATCTCGAAAAATTAGCGAATAGTAAAAAATATTGATTGGGATCAACGAAGTTCTGTTTGAAAATTGCTCAACTTCTTGGAAGATCGCGGAATCTTCAAAAAAATACCTTTCTTTTTAACGAAAACTATACGTACAATTATCGGTGTCACATTTATTATATCCCAATTCCTTCTACAGTGAATCACTTCAGATACTTTTATGTGGATGCACGCAACTTAAGCTAATAAATTCGTATCGTTCTGATTTCCACAAAAAGACGGTTTTTTGCATTTCAACTAATAAATTCGTACATTCTCACCTCCACTAAGTACCCGCTCACATCAGTTATGCTGTAATCTCCCATTAGATATCGTTTTGAAACAGAGAATTTCTTATTCCAGTCGCACATTTGATTTTCCTTGTCGAACGGTACAAATGAATGTCACAATATGAAATATTCCTTTTACCAGCAAATATATATCTTGCCTTGCCTTGTGTTGTGACACATTCATATTCAATATGCATAGAAGTGTTTTGTATGAAATTTTTGTGTTTAATTTTTACAGAAGAAAATGTTCTCGTTTCAATGATGTTGTCACTTTGTCAGCTTTCATGTGATTTTCCTTTTACAGTTTTACAGCTAATGGGGAGAGCTCTGTATCCGATAATTAAAACTGGATATCGAAAATGTAAAAACCAATTCTCTCTCTAATAGTTCCCATCGGACGAAAACCTATGTTTCCATAAATCAACCAATTAAGCTTTGTATTCGTCAAGCTGTACTGTCGGAACGTTAAATCTTTCAAAAGAGATTTTCGGTTTTAAATTCGTACGCTACTAACACCATTTTCATTTAATTCGATTTCTACTTTCGACATTAGTTGTACTGTGTATTCGTCATGCCATGTTTCTCATTTCGATTTGAAATAACTGGCTACTCTTTCTAGCCGCAGTGAAATGTACAACATTGCCACTAATATAACGGATTATTCAGATTTGATTTGAAAAACAAAAATCATTTCACTGAATCTGAACAAAATAATGAATTCCGCACACAAAAAAAGCTCGAAGAAATTTCACATTCACTTGATTCAAATTGCAACGTTGAATTTAGATTATTAATTTGATCTTAAAATAATCGATTCAAATTATGTTTCGAGTTAACATTTTTTGTTTATCCATTAACAGTCGTAAAATGCTCTAGATCTTTCAATTACGTATTACGTATTTGTATCGAATACGAATACGAATCGAATACTCAACGAAGCAAAATTTTACAAAAAGCAGTGCCGCATGCTGCGTTGTGTAAAAATTATAGATCTTTTGGCTCACTGTTGATCATTGTTGACGCATGATAACAATCTTTCTTTGATTTCTCATTTTCCTGCAGTTTCTGGTATTATCACGTATGTTTTCTAGACCTTCAAACACTCGGTGTGGCTTAAAGATCGAATCAGGAAAAAAAATGACTAAATAGGGCAGCTGTAGGTTTGTTATTTTCTATTTCTGCGCAGATGTTAAATTTCTCCGATTGTTTCCATTCAATGTTACGATGCGTCAAGATCCCTTAATTTTCGTATGAAGAGAACCGAAAATGATAGCTAAGTGTAAGCATTGCTCTAATTTGCTTACCATTTTTATATGAATTAACTAGGCCCCACCTCTTGGGTGGGTCAGGTCCCTTGACTGGCTTTTTTTTTCTATAATTCCAGCCTTAGCTTTCTAACCATTTTTAAATGAGGTGGTGTGTTTGAGATCACAAAATTAAAGTCACATGAAAAGGTGATGTCTCTTTTATTCAGAAAACAGCAGTCATCACATGCTTCATTTTACTCATATTTATTTCATTTCCTGAAGAAACAAAAAGAGCTATGAGTTGAAGGTCCAGCGAGCGATGTCTTACTCCTAAGTTGAGTCTCCTATATAGTCTACTAAAAGCGCTGAACAGGTGGCGCATTTCTTGCTTACCTCTTGAAAAAAAAACTCATGTGAATTACGGCTCTGGCAAAATTCACACTCGTGCAAACACTTTAGGAACGAAAAATTTCTTTTAAGAACGCGATTTCACGCAAAAATTGTCGTATATCGCAGATTACCAGTCCAATAAAGTCCAATGTTCGAATTTAACCACATGAATTACGATACTGGTCGAAAACACTTAATATTTTCAAATCTGCGATTTTCGAAGCCTCTGAGAATTACTCGAGTTATCGTGCTATCAAGCAAGCAAGATTGTTCTAGACTTCTAGATTGTTCGACCAGAAATCCAGATTCACTTACTCGTCGAATAATTTTTTTTTCTGGAAATCCGTTGCAAAAATGTCGCGGTAACAAGTTGTGTTTACAATTATACTCCAACCTCACTACTCCAATATTATCCATCTACGAACTTAAAATCGGGTAAAAATTACTTAAGTTATCACGATAACAAGGAAAAGCGTCTGAGTATAATTTGGCGTATTTCCTGCCTACCTCTTGAAAAAATATAACTCGTGTGAATTACGGCCCTCGCTTCGCTCTGGCCGCAAAGTTCACACTCGTTCAAACATTTTACGAACGAAAAAAATTCTTTTAAAAATACAGATTTCACGCAAAAATTGTCGTATATCCCAGATTACTAGTCCAATTAAATTCCAATGTTCGAGTTTAACCACATGAATTACGCTACTGGTCGAAATTGATTTTTGAAGCCTCTGAGAATTACTCGAGCTATCGGTTTCTCAAGCAAGCAAAAACTCTTTTGGGAAGTACTTCTTAATTGTTAGACCAGAAATCCAGAATTTCACTACTCGTCAAATAAGAAATTTTTCTGGAAATCCGTTGCAAAAATGTCGTGGTAAACAAGTTATGTTTACAATTACTCCAAACTCACTAATCCAATATCATTCTCTGTCAATTAAAACAAAAAATTTGAAAATCGGGTAAAAATTACTCAAGTTATCGCGCGGTAACAAGAGAAAGCGTCTGTGTAGAATTTCTCCCATCTCGTTGTTCGAACATTATCCATCTGCAAACTCAGCCCTAAGATTTTCAATCTTCGTCGATTAAGACAAAATCTTTGAAAATCGGATAAGAATTATGGAAGTTATCGCGGTAACAAGTAAAAAATCTCTTGAGAATTACTCCCATCTCATTACTCCAATATTGCCCATCTACGAACTTAACCTCATGATTTTCATTCTCCGTCGATTAAAACCAAAATTTTGCAAATCGGTAAAGAATTACTCGAGTTATCGAGTCCACAAGTGTACGGACGTGTTCTGTATTTATCGTTTTTTGCCAATGGAGCACATTTTCAAAATATCAAAGTGAACTTAGCGTTACGGACATTTAAGGGTATTTTCTTTCATAAGACCCTGACTTTCAGTCAAGGGAATTAAGTAATAGAAAAATGGTTTTCACAAGACTCTGTCACAATTTGATGCATTCGAAGCTCCAGTACAGCTTTGCCACTTTGTTTTCCTATAAAACCATCTTTTACTAAAACAATGTGGTTTCAATATTATTTTTTGTGTGCTATGCATTGACAGTAAATAGCTTAGGTAATTGCTAATGACGATGCCAAAGAGCTGCTAGACCGAGAGCCTGCATGCATATCAGTCCGTCATAGGTCTCATGGTTTGAAACGTGTGAAACTCTACAAAGTTCTTAGTGGTGGTGACATTAGTTTATGTCTGAGCCGTCACACATTGAAGACATTGAAGCCGCATAAAGCATACAATCGAAAAATGCAATTTTTGTTCGTATGCCTAAAATCAAGAGTTGCCAGTGCATGTCAGACCTGCCGCAGAAAATTTAATTTTTCGATTACATTCTTTATTCGACGCCATTACCTTCACTTTGACACCAATTTGGATTTTGTAAAATGTGTGACGGTCGAAATATATGCTGTCCTAGTGCACTCACATATGAAAGTCGTCGAACACATCCAGTATGCATGTGTATGGGCTCTTGGTCTATATGTAAAAGTAGAGACATCAACTTTCAATGTATATAGAAATTTCCATTCAAATCGAAAATATTCGCTGTTGGCTGTTCAAAGGCTTGAGTGATAAGCTTGTCCACAAAATAAATAAAATGAAAAGAATTTTTTTCCACTTTACAAAAAAAAAACCACCCCAGTCATTTTCTTGTTAAATTAAAAGCAAAAATTAATAATTATTTTCTGCAAAAATGTAAAATGGGTATAATATTTGGGTGTTTTGTTGCTCGTTCCATTTTCACACAGTTGAACAGGGGAAAAAATAAGAAGATTAAAATTCAATTTTGTGAATATATTAAATGAAGATTTTATAGGGAAGATTACGTAGGTAGCCATTCCACTTCCTTGATATAATTGAGAGAATAAACGTTTTATTTTCAGCTAATTTGAAAATAAGAGATTGAAAAAATATGATAACGAAAACAAGTCAATCAGTTCCATTGGCGGCTAACTAACTACACCTTTTAATGATTAAAGTAAAGAGAGAGAAAAAAAAAGTTTTTTTTTTTTAATTAGCATGATGAGCATGATTAGCATGCCTATTTGAAAGAAAATTAATGTTTTCCTTTATTTACTTTGGTAATACAAAGCGACAAATGTATATCATTTGTGCACGTTGTTTTTCTGAAAAAAAAAAATCAAATTAAAAAGCCCCAACATGATACATCACCAGTTATTTTTCTTGATGATAGCCTACAAAATTTAATATTGACGTTTCTATTAGACTCTTGTCGTTGGACTCTTCGAAAATAATAATAAAAAAAAATGTCGCCACTATACCTAAAGTTTAAACGAAAAGGTATACAAATGCTACCTGGGAATTCATATATAGGGGTTTGTTATTTTTAGATTTTTCATTTGATTAAAAATGTTCAAAGACGCCGTAGGAAAGTCGCTATTTTTTCCCTTTTTTATATTTTCGTTTCATTTGTTATCTACTTCAATTTCATATGAAATATAAAGAAATTCTCTGCACAGCACACACTATGTCAGTGAAGCTCGGTGCTTTGTGTGCACACAGTAGTGTACATTCAAGAAATCTTTTGACTGGTTTTTCGTTGTTTTGTTTGTCTGCGGGAGTTTGAAAGTATTTTGTTTTGCTGTTTTCATGATCATTTTCTGCTTTGAACACAATGCAATGCTCTCTGTGTGTTTATTTCGAATTTAAAAAGGTATTTGTCGGATATGAATATAAGCTAAGTAAAATGTGTAGTTGGTAATTTGTTGGTTGTTACCCCTTAAGTATGTTATGGTATAGTGTCAGAATTTCACTACCTCAACAATAAAGTTCAAAAATTACGAGTCAGTGGATTTGGTTTTTTTTAATAATAAAATGTTCAGAATATCCCATGCCGACGACATTCGCGTATTCGTTTTATGGTGCTGAATATCCGTGGAAAATTCTACTTTACGACTTAATAGAAATTTTCTAAAGATACGGAGATAACCAGCAATGCAACATGCAACAAATAAAGTGAAGGAAAGTCCGACATGCAAAGCATCAATTAGGTGTTTTTCCATTTGTTTTCGGTAACGAGCAACTGAAATCCACAAAAGTTTCATTTCACATTCGTTTACTCTCTTTCGAAATGTTTCAGTTCCATTAAATTGAATTTGACTTTTATTTAAATCCGGCTTGATGATGACGAGAAATATTTCAATAATTTATTCAAGTGAACACTACATCTTTTATGCAACGGGAAAATTTAATAAACGTAATGGAGGAATTAGTAGCATCTCTTCATTCAAGTTATGATGTACGCGGTAACTCTTTGAGAAATTAGCTGAGATAATAAAAGGGGACGTTGCGACGTTTCTGTTTGAAACTTAGTCATATTTTTATATGATTTGATTCTGTATTATAAGATTTATACTGTACCATGATACCATGATAGACAAAAGACCTAGGATAAAGTGGTTGTTTAGTATAGGAAAGGCTGCATGGGTGTACTCATTCGAGAGTTGTGCTGTTCACATTCTGATTTTGCTGATGCTGATGCTTTTGCGTAAATTTATGTTTGTAAAAAGTGAGAATCTCCCTGATGTACATAAAATTTTGTTGCTAACGCGTTACTAAATGGGGGTTTTTCGCATACGATGTACATCCCATTTACTAACTAGTTAGCAAAATAGCTATATTTTCTTCTCACATGAATTGTGACAAATGCGGCTTTCGCGTACTACAGGAAATGCATCAGTTTAACATCTTTGTTTAAAACAATAGCGAGAAAACAGTTTGTGGTATTTTACTGCATACGATGAGAGTAGATTGGTGTAAAGTAATGAATCGGGTATAAAGGAAATGAATCGGTTGGCAAAGAGTGCACCGAAGCACTGTCATCTCTATAAAATTCAAAAATTATGCGCTAATTTTCTGTTTGTCGCATTGTCTCTGCGACTTTGTCTACGGCTATCGACTTCATAGAGGCTGTTTGATACATACTTTGACTTTGTGTGTAGGGTAGGCTACTATTGAACGAATATTTGTGCACCCATGCACCAGGTGTACAAGTTCTATGATGCATTTGTACGTGACTGAGTCGTAAAAAACACTTGATGAGTGTAACTCCATGCTGTAAATTAAAATTGTGTTTTTTTTTTGTTTCAATCAGCATACTGAATAAATGCACAAATTTTAAGAAACCAATTTCACACACTCACTGAATAATAAAAGTGTTTATGGTGTGCTTTTTTGCGATTCGCATTTTATATCGATAACACATTGAATTGCAATGCATTTTGATTAATGAATTCAAGTTTTATCAAAAGCAACAACAACAATAAAAAAATAAATAAAAAAATACCGTCGAAACCCCGATGCAGCAGCAGAAACTTTTTTAATTATTTATATCGGCTAAAAGGCAAGAACGAAGTCGTTTAAATACAGAAACTGCAGCAGCAGTAATTAATACTTTTTATTAGTTTTCGATATGAGTATATGAGCTTGAAACTATTAAATTGAATTTCGATTTTCCGACTTAAAAGGAGAGAAAAAAATGAACCGAAAATTTATTAATATTACCCGACGTTACCCCAATTGGATTTGCTAGCCTAAATGCTTAAATTCTCTTCGAAAATATTAGATGCTTTGAATGGTAAAATCAATAAGAAAACGAAAAATCCGCAAATGTTTTATTATGCACAACACATTCTTTCCTTTCACATGAGTGTTTTTTAATAAACGAAAAAAGAATAAGAGAAAAACGCTAGATATCACATTACTGCTGCATTGCCAGAAACTATACGTTACAAGCAGGTAATTAGACTTTAACAATTGAAAGTTTCACGCGCAAAGGAAAAACTTTTCATTTTATGCTAACAGCTTAAAGAAGTAAACTTAATTTGAAATTGCATAAAACATAAAACGAAAGAAAAGTTAACAATAAAGTCCGTAATGCATTTTTACTTTATTATGGTGGAAAAGGGAAACAGAAAAAAAAAACACGAGAGAAGAACTCACAAAAACTCTGTTAGCAACATGTGAAAATGTAGTCCAGCCAAGTACGAATGGGCTCCACTTGCAAAAATTAAATCATGTGCAGAAAACTTTGGAAACTAAAGCATTTTTTTAATGCAACATTATTGTGAAAAGTGAACTTTTTCATGCGTTGCTTTGATGACCCATGAGGCGTATTTTTATTGCTGTTTCGCTTTTTTATCATCACATGATAAAAACGCAAAACATTTAGTGACAAAAAGTTGTGTGAGAAAAAAAAATTGGTTTCATGAATGCATTCAAAAGCTCATATGCCACAAGTGGTTGTTTAAAAAGTCGTATGCAACACGCGAAACTGGATGTTTTTGTCAAAAGATGTGTTTTAACTTCTACCAAGAAAAACAATCGCATTTTGTATCTCACGGCATAAAGGGCGTCAGTGAAATTTAGATAGAAATTTTCTTCATCTGATTTTTACCTGACCGACTCATACATACAAAACTGCTTATACTTGTTTATACGGGTGCGTGAGTGGTAAAACCGTATTAAGGCCAGCTAAAAATTTCTGTTTAAAATTCACTGACGTCCGCTGTAACTATCGTAACTAAAGAATGAATTTTCAAGGATTTTTCCGACTTCTGTGAAGGTTATTATACGAAGTACATGAACGAATTTTTAGGTGCTGAATATATGCAAAACTATATGAAATCCGAGCGGATGTTAGGTCTTATGTGTCGTAAATTATGTGCCCGATATCAGCTGGGGCCATTTACTCCATTTTCAGATTAATATTAGCGATTTTCTTGCTTTTTTGGGATTTTCAACAATTTTGTATTCCAAACTATTTTCTTGAGTGTTAATCATGCGAAAAAATATGCTGATCTTGTCGCGAGCTATGTCTAACATTTTCTAGTGAATTTTGTACGAAAATCGAGAAATGGATTATAGGCAGATAAAGCATTGCTTGGATTTATGGAATTTGCGACAAGTTATCCACAGTAACTTTCGGCGGACAACCGGTTTTTAACTTGACCGATTGACAATTTTTTCAGCCGATCGGATTTTTTTATTTTGTTTTTGAGAACTTGACTACATAACTAATAAAGAGTTGAAAATTAGACATAAATCTATTCTCCGAGAAGCAAAACACCCGAAACATTTTTCTTCGGTCAGCAAACGGAACCAGACTAAAATTGTTCCTAATATTTCCTCACTGCAAAATGAAGTTTGTTGGAAGTTTCGATGCTACTTAACACTGTCTAATTGTAACAGACGACAATTTGTTTGAAACGACTCAATGATTCCATACTACAAGACTTATATTATCATTTTACTTTAAAGAAAAGAAAGTTTATGGAGCAAGCATTTTACTTCTCAATTAATTTTGATGGCAGTATTCATTAACCTCACACTTAGTAACATCGATAACAAATAAAAACTTATTTAAACTAATATTCGCATATATCCTACTACATAACAATTACTCGGTATTCAATAAATAAATAAATAAATCAATTAAGTTTACGCGCACACCATTTTGCATACAAATCAACTCGGATGGCATGCGGTCAGTCCTTTGCCTATACAGGCGGCATAAGCCATTGCATGCGGAATGTAATTCTGTTCATAGGTGCCGGTGAAAATATGTGCCCATGGACCACTTGCAAACACTGCAACGTCATCACCACCATGTGTAGCCTCCTTCAATGGCACCGTTGCCGGAAACGTGTACTTCTGGCAATGTTAAATGATTATTATTAATAAATGTTTCCGTTTCGTGAGCAGTCTCTTGTCACCCACCCCATCGCGCATATTCGTTTTCAACAAATCCGTACGCCCTTGTTGGTTTACATTAAGACTATGACCCGGACCGTTAGCATAACTGATTGTCGCGTATGGTAGATTATCGTCGGCCTTCAATCCATTGCCGATGCCAAGAATATCATTTCCTCGACTCTTTAAGGAAAACGAGACCATGAGAACCTTGATGGGGATTTACTCTTCTACCAATAACTCTTACCGAATAACCAGCTATGGACATTGTGTGTGAATGATCCGATGTGACAACAATTAATGTATTTTCTTCACTGGTACGTTGGCGTGCCAATTCGACTGCTTTAGCGAATTCAACGGTCTCATCGAAGGCCCGTTGCGCAAGGGCTGAATGATGTGCATGGTCGATTTTGCCACCTGTTTGTAGAGATGAGATTCTCAATTAGATTTTGAAATTGTTCGAGTGTCTCATTTGTTGTCTTAAAACAAATTTCGGTTTTAACTTCCGACTCGGAAGTTCCGAGATCGCAACATAATTAATTATTTGCTTCAATTCAACAGGATCAGATAAGAAAAACGTTTCAGAAAAATAAAAATAAAAACATTTCGTAAAGACCAGATTATCTCAGAAACAACAACTTTTTTAAATGACCTTATACACAGTCTAATTAGATGTTGTGAAAAATATTCCACTAAAGTCACACAGTCCCCTATACTGGTTAATATTGGTAATGAAAACAAAACTTTTTTTTTTAATTTCAGTTCATTGCGATAACTGATGTTTTTTCGCAACTGAATTTAGCGCCGTCTAATTATAGACAACGTACACGAAGTGATATGAAGGTAGCTGAGTTATTTTTTTTTTTTCTTAACAGTTCACCTCATTTCGAATAAATAAAGCCGATAAGGTTTAAGTCGTGTCGCTAACGGACTCTCACACGACTGAAAGGTTATTGTTCCGTTGCTAAGATTGATAAAGGCACTCATTGACTCATTACCGATTCCAGAAATAAATTCAATCTTCAGTCTAAACAAGATGTAAACATTTTTGGAAACAAATTGATAGACCCTCTCTCTTTCAATCTCTCCCCCCCGTTCATAAGTATATATATGCCAGACGAACGAGTCAAAACAAATCTTATCTATGGCATGATACCCTTATTTTACAAATACGCCAAACGAGCATCAGATGTACACATTCGCGAATAATAATTTATTAAAATAACACACTGTTCCAGTGCTCTTCGCTCATATTTTATGAGAAAGGATTTGGTTTTCGTTTTCAAACGACCTAAACGCCCGTCAAATAAATTATGACAAATTCGTCCCCCTTTAAACATTTTGAAATAATAGAAAATTTTACACGCAGAAAATGCTTTTAAAATCGAAATGGCTAGCACCAATATAAGAGCGACCCCATTCAATCATTTCTCTTTTTTATGTTCCGTTACATATTATACATACAGATCGCAAGCATTAAGTTTTTAATTGGAAACTTTTTCCCTTAAAAAATGTTCAAGCAAAAGTTTCCGGAAAAGAAAAACAACAAAACAACGGGTCTTCTTCCCTCTTCGGCATGACATTACCTTCAACGAAAAGGAAATATCCTTTTTGATCCTTTTCCAAAACATCCAAAGCCTTTCCCACCATTTCCGCCAATGTTGGCTTGACGGCATGATCTGAGTCAATATTGTATGGCATATGAGATGAATCGAATAATCCCAAAACATAATCGGTGTCCTGGGATATCTGAAATTTTAATTTATTTATGCGTTAATTATTGCTGTTTTCTCCGTTCGGATGTAAAAGTTTTACAACACAATAAAAGGAAGAAAAAAAAATATCGCCAGCTAACGACGACTTGTATATCAAGAAAATGTACAAAATGTGCGTAACAGATTCGAAATCACACGTAAATAAATTAAATAAATCTGCAGAAATATACAGCGAGAAAAAAAAGGAGGAAGAAAAATCTGCTTCAATTACATTTAAGAGTTCGTCCTTTGTTTGAACATAAGCTGCATTGTGTTTTTGGTGTTTATGTTTCCAGCGCTTAATTAAATCGATGCCGTCTGTTCGTTTCCCACTACGTCCTTCGCAGTCCTGTTCGTATGTTGGTAGAAACTCTTGACGCCCGCCACCCATTACAACCTAATAAACCCAAAAACCAAATATACATAAGTCATATACACGTTTTATATCAATTATGTAATGTATAAATAAAGGACCAACGGAAAAAAAGAAGGAAGAAGTAAACTTCAAGTATGTCGAACTTTAATTTGCTATTATACCCGCAAGACCACAAAAATTTATTTAACAAACTGAACTTTTGCTTTTACAACATTTTTGCGGAATTTCCGATTTTTACTCGAGTGTCGAGAATTCAGACGGCTCGAAGAGAATGAATGGAATCCAAAAAAAAGTTGATGTCGTAAATTAATTGGAATTTTTGTAATGATTTCATTAGATCGTTGTTGTCAAATTTAGTGCCTTTTGTTGTGCGGCATAAGTAACATAAAAGGTATTTTCCATTAGTTTTAATGCTTAAAGTGATACGAAACATTTGCCAAATTTGGCGATTTTGAAATGTTTAAGCCATTCTAATGAACTTGCTTCTCATTAGAAAATATATCACTCAAGTTTCGGACAGTTTTTTTGGGGGGAGGAGAGCGACGAAAAGCAATGACAAATGATAAACGAACTTATTAGGTTCTGTAGCCGTACAAAGTACGGGTATGAAAAAAAAATTGTTACAAAATGTTTCATTAACAGATAACAAAAGAAAAAGAAAAGAAAATTTGTTTTTCCCTCAACAAAGTTTTCTTCTTCCCTTTGTCCTCTTTTTTCGTGTTCCCTGTTGTCATTCTGTTGTTTCATTTTGCTCACTTTTAATTTTTTTCCAACTTGTCCGTTCACTAATTGTTTGGCAATGTCTGTACAAACTTCTGGATCGCCACCATCGTCCAGTAGTATTTGATTACTCTCCCAATTACGGTTGGCGGTATGGGCATACACACCTGCTGGCGATGCATGCGTTACCTGTGTGGTGGTAACAAGACCTTTAACGGGAGAGAGAAACAAAAAATTTCGGTTGTATTATACGTATTTGTTACAACAACTTTTTTCGGGGAATTAAAGACCCGTAGAATCTCCTATTTCTGATTTATTTAAATTTGTTGGTTCATTACGAATTGGAAAATCGAAATATCAATTTTAATTATCACAATTTGTAATTCAACATGATATGTAAAATATATCCGGCGACCCATGGTTTCACAGCTCTTCATTTTACATTTCATCATGATCAACATAAATTTATTTTGCAGGTCATTTTTAACATGCTATACAGCTTCATTGAAATTAATGCATTGACAAAAAATTGTTCGAAGAGTGTCGTGACACTGATTATTTTAATACCAAATTTATTCGAACGAACCAAATTTCAAAAATAAAGTTCTAACACCAACCTGTGGACATTCCATAGTCTTGAGCCCATTTCGCTATCGAATGAACATGATGAGCCGTATTATTTTCACCACGACAATCGCCTAAAGCGACTGCTGCTGTTAGGCCAATGGTTGCATAATTTGCTTTTATTCCACCCAAATAGGCAGTTGCCGAACACGCCGAGTCAGCAACTTGAGTTGAAGCACAATATGTCTGTTATAGAGAGATAAATTATCGCTTGGATTTAACAAAATGGTTTTGGGAGTTTAGTGGTGGTTTTAGATGTTGTTGTTTGTTGATTTTGTATAATATTTAGCACTGTGTTGGGATTGCTACTTGTGTTTCGTTACAATCAATAAATTTAACGTGTGTATTAATTACAGAAAATATCCTTGGAGAATCCACACACTGAATGTAGATTCAGTGTGATGGAAGAAAACTTTACTTTTCCATTTAGTGAGGGTGGTGAATGTTCAAAAGAGTTGCGCGTGTGGTAGATCTTAATGAAAATTTAAGGGATTATAACCGCATAGAAAATTAACGAGGGAAAGAGGCGCTCTTTTGCAACAATTTTTTTTTTAAATAAATTACGGGCTTTTTGCCTTTCTTCTTTGGCAATTCAAATGTTTCACAGTTAGAATAACTATTTCACCCAACACTGAGTGGATTGTATCCGCATTAAATTTTAGTTTAGATTGTTATTGCGTGATATAATGTATTCGTGCGATGCGTGTAAAATTTAATGTTTGAAGAGTTTTGGTAGCAGTTACTATTGTATTTGGCACCAAAATAAATTTTAACAATAAATTTTGATGCATAATTTAACACAATTTACTATGATCTACGACTTCATTTGATAAGATCGAACGGTGTAGTTATTGTGTTACAAAATTGTTTATAGTATACGCAGTGAAACCGATTTCAAACGCTTAGTGTTGCAAAAATAGATAGAAGATCGCTTATTGAAGACTCTGTATTTTGCGCATTTACGAGAGAAGTGTAGAGAATGATCAGATAATTCGTTATTATCCGAATGGTAAACACAAGAGTTACAGAAATATTCAAGAAGCCGATATTAAGGACGACATTGTTATGTTTACAACAGTCACATTTATAACAACTGATCGACAATTGATGTTGTTTCATAAATTTTCTGTCTTTTCTTTTCGAATATTTAAATCATTGAAATTTTCTTCGATTTCCATGCAATCGATTCAGTTAGACACTTATAGCATTAGAGATTTTTATACAAACTGCAACATGCAACACATCCCGTATCATTTACACATTATGTGGAACAACCGAATAAACCGAAAAAAATGTTTAATTTCACACAAACCTTCGACAATCCGTTGTATGGAAATTTCTCGAACGATAACACTTTCTCTTCACCGCCCATGTAAATTCTTGTTGCAGCTAGTGTCGGTATGGACATCCCATCGCCCAAAAACATAATTATATTTTTGGCAACATTTTTGTTTAGTACATTCTTTTGCAGTTGCACTTTCAATATGTCTTGTCCCAAATTATTCCAGTAATCACCATCCTTTTCCAGCATCGGTGCAGTAAATGTTATCGGTGGCATTACAGCTCGTCGTTGTCTACCGGCACTGTTTTCATTCGGTGAATTAAACAGAAATGATTGTGGATGCATTGCATCGTGTTCGGCTGTATGGCAAGGGAATAGCTAATTTCATATCAACGGTCCAAATAAAGTTTAATTGCAGTGCAACAATTTACCGCTTTTGATTGCAGCCGATTTAACGCCATAAATGACTGAAACAGTCAAGAAAATAACCGCAAAGCACTTTGTTTCCATAGCGACAAATATACAAGACGATTTTTAAAAAAATATTTAACGCACAAAAAAACAGACAAGATTAGCTGCTACCTTTTACAGTAACAATGCTACTTTATACTGAGCAGTTTCAATACTAACTCTGGCTCGTCTAAAATAATATTTATATGGACGATAGATTGATAACTCAAACAGCGTAATCTTCTTTTCATGCTTTCATGCTTACTATTATTTAGGTAATTTTACGAGAATGTTTCGGTGCGTATTATCAATGGAACGAGTGTGTGTGATTAAGATTAATTCATGTCCATCCATACATGTACATTACATTCGCATGACACTTGCATTCGGACCACATGTTACTTCTATATGTTTTTTTTGTACATTTATCGAATCCTACTGTAAGGTACAGACACCGAACACACCCAAAGAATGTGTGAGTCGTTTTAGCGATATTATGTACGTGTGCACTTGTCGATCCTCTTGTGTGCCTTAAATGTGTAGACAGCAAAATATCGAACATAATTTCGTAAATTGGTAAAACTGATTGGAAGCGTGCAATTCAAAAAAGAAACAGAAAGAACATGGAAGTTTGAACAAAATTTTCATTTTTTTTTTAATTTGTCGTTTTTTACACATTATTTCGTGCATCGTTCCTACCTCAACGCTCTTATGGAGTTACTCAGGGCTTATTTTAGGGAAATTAAATTTCCAAAAATTCTCAAATTTTTCCATCGCTTTTCGTCATTTCATCTATAAACACAACAGATTGCATCGTAAATGTTGTTTTCACTGCCCAGTTGTTTTTCATGTCTTTGAGCTTAACTGATTACTTCGAAATGAGATCTAACAGAAAACAAAATTTTGAAATTTAAAGAATTTTTGTGAAATTTTTGAAATTTTGAAAATTTTTGGAAATTAAATTCCTTAAAATAGGCCCTGAGTTACATATATCATTCTGAATGTGAGGTGGACGATAATACGCGATATTCCTTTCAATTTTTTATGATGTTGCCTCGTTCACTGTAATTTAGTGATTGTTATCTTGTTGGAGCTGAACATCGTTCAAGGTTTTTTTATGATTTTTTAAATTAAATTCCCTGCAGTTATTCGACGTTAGTTACGTTGCCATATCAAATAAGGAGAAAAATGCAACAAAGTTGGAGTTTCTGTAGTTATTTACAGAGAAATGTAAATAAAATTGAAAAGAGTTCGAAGAGCTGGGACCTGGGACTTCCCAAAAATACAAGAGATGGTCATTCAAACTACAAACTTTACAACGACCTTTGACTGCCATGATGCAAAAAATGCTGCTTGTGATTATAGACCGCAAAAACGGTCTGTCATATGTTATTGATAACGACGACGAGAAAGAGCAGTGTACTCTGGCCAATGTACTCTCTCCTTATGTAGCAATATCTTTTGTAAATAACCCATTTTTCATCGTTCCTATTAATTTCTGAGTGGAACACAGTGTAGTTTTTCTAGTAATCTAAATGGTTAAACTAATGAAGTAAAAGATTTTGTATCAAATTTTGTAAATTTGAAGAGAAAGAGTCCATCACTACTAAATAATACGTCTATGGGAGAAATGTCTGGGAGATGTTGTCAACAACAGCCCTTCGACAATGTTTTAATTTTTCCATTGACCTGATGATACCCCAGTTTATTTTATACATTAAAAAAAGCCGATAATCGCATGTATAATTGTATATAACAGCACGTAATGGTCAATGGCCTGCCAAAAAAAATTTACAAAAACGTTTTACGCTGATGATATATACATATATCATTTTTCATGCAAAATATTTTGCTCGTAGATATATAATAAAATAAAATTTGAATGAAAGAAAATAAAAATGCAAATTCTAATCCTTTTTCGCTAAGTTAAACCTTTCGGATACTCTACGATTTTCCTACATCGTACCAGCACTTGGAACATAAATTCAATGATTAATCTTATCAAAATTATAATGAAATTTGCATTCGCCCCGTACATCATAGAAATAAGCTCGTAATTGAATAATAAACTTTAAGATTTTCCTGTAAAGTAATTAAACTGTTATAAATCGAAACGAGAGATTTAAATCAAATAAAGTTCGCAGTGTTGTTTGGAAGAAGGAAAAAAAAAATAATTGAAAAATGTTCCAATCCAGCCTGAAAATCCATAATTAAATGCAAATTCGAAAAATATTCTCGATTGATGCTTAAATGGCATTATTAATTCGCCCAATCAACTTTTGTGTGTAATATGCCACAGCATTTATTGTAAGGGTCAGCATTTTTGAACAAAAAAATCTGGATACACATTGCTGTAGATATTGGCAATATTACGAAAAAAAAGGTTACTTAAGGTCGCACGTGTAAATCTAAAATCCAACAAAATGTTTTTAAATTGATACACATTCAATAAGACGTGTATGGATCAATGAGGCTCACAAGTCAGTGACCTTCAAAGCATAAAATTGATTAAATACGACGTTTTTGGAATTATTTTCACCATTTTACTGGTAAACTAAATCTGAGTGAACGAAAAGCAATTTTGTTGAGCGTTAAGGACTTTGCATCATAGTTTCACGATCACGAATTTTACCAATATCTCATGGTTCCAAGAGATTATTAGTCAAATTTTGTCGATACTATGTCGATATATTCAATATCTAGAATTAGTATGAAAAATTAAAATAATTCAACAATTCGACTAGTGATTGTCCTCTCGTCGTCAGGACAAATATTGGTTGTTTGTATTAAAATTCAATGTATTTTAGGAGCAGTGTAGTACTGCTCGTGGAAGAAGAGTCTTGTCAAGAATCCATTGACGTATAGTGCTTCCATTAGTGGGTGAAAACTGCTTTTGCAAAAAGAAACATTTAGTTTTAGTGTCAAAATCGTATTTTAAAAAGGACTTGACTCAAAGCGTGTTCACTTGCACGCAATTCGATTTTACTTATTTCATGAATTATTTTAAGAGATTGCTCTTGATCTTTGGCGTAAAACACACAATATTTTCATTAATATTATGGTCAAGAACAATCGTTGACGGTTATTTCTTCTGTTAACGTTTGTGTCAATTTTACATTATAATCTAGTCGTAGATACGTAGTGTACGAAGTAAAATGCAATATAGTTTTATGCAATGTGTAGAGAGAGTCGATGATTAAATCTGTAAATATTTGGAATTCAAAACCTCACAAATTTACTAATGAATTTGAATCGTTACGTTTTACTGAATTTCTCTAAAATAAGACAGAACTTCCATTTACGTTTTATTATTTGAAATTTGATTAACAATTTCAATGAAATTGGCTCGTATCGGTATTATAACATCAGACATGTTTCAGCTGATCGGTTTATATTTAAAATAGGTCCAAACAATCAAAACATTTTCGTTCGATTCTCTCTTTTTTTAATCGTGTTCGTTTTTTTTCACTTTTTGAAGGCAAAACTGCATGCTACTGTTTTATATAACAATTTCGAATTAGAGATGAGCGGGTTGCATGCAAAGTCACGGGCACAAAATGTTTCCAGATAATTTGACAACGGGCGGACGGCGCCTAACGGGTTTAAGATTTAATGTTCTACTTTTCAATAAATTTTGATTTACTGTTCTTCTATTTGAGAAAAATTTGGGTTTACAGGAAAACTCAGATAGATTTTGATATAAAATTGCTTCAGCTGTTTTTCATCTGGTCCACTTATACAAACACAATTGCTTGTACTTGTTTATGAGGGTGAAATAGATACAAGCGTGCGGTAATGTTGAAACCATATAAAGAAGCTGAAAAGCCTCTGAAACAAATTCATGTCTAAATTGCACTGACCTAGGCTGTACTTTGCTAAAACTAAGTATAATTGGCCTAGTTTCCTTGCTACCCTCTGACCACTTCTAGCATAAATATTGAGAATTTGCATTTGACGGAATTGATGGGCCCAAGCTCGGGCCTCTCGTGACATTGCTGGCATCGGGTCAAAAAAAAAGTGCCTGCTCATCTCTATTTCGAACGCAACTAATATGAAGTGACAAGAGGCACAATAAATGGTCCAGAAAATTTCTTGCCTCTATTAATTGATAGACTGTTTAATTTGCATATTTTTTTTCGTCTATGGTTCGTATAAATTTATTTGCTGGACAAAACGACACTGAAATTTAATCATTTTTTGAATTCTAATTTAAGTTGATTTATTTCCCTTCTATATTTGGCAAATTTTTGTTTTGTTTCAAAGAGATGTTTCACAGACAACCAAGTTTTAGAATCCGAAACATAATCGACTAGTTGTGTGTAGTATGGAAATGAGAAAAGAACCGTTTCATTATTCCATTAGTTGCGATATATGTATATATAAATATATATAAGTAAAAGCCCGCTAAATAAATCGATCAGGTGTATTTTCCACCAGTTGCATAAACCGAAAATAATTGACTAATTGTGCTACTTATGTCATTTTCGATATATCGTTTTTAACAATCACATTTGGTCATTAATCCTTGGTTAATTCCATAACAATTTGTGTGTGCTTACTACTTGACAATAATAAAAAAAACATCAAAATTACGCAACATGATGCGGGTCAAATTAATTAATTATTATCGAAATCACGTTTCATGTGTGCTGCTCGTGCAGTAACGTTCTACAAACCTATGTTCGTAAATTGCAGATCAATGATCAGTGTCGCATTAGCTTATGGGGCACAAATGAGTAAAATGGGCTTAAAAGACAGTCGTGAATTTAAAGGTTTTAAAGGTTATTCTACCTGCTACTGTTAGGGTACAGTTGAAGCTACATCACAAAACACAATAAAATATCAATTCGGTGAAATTAACGATTATAAGTTCAGGTAGTGCTGGTTCCGCTAAGTTTACATTACTAAACGTTACGTTATGAATTGTGTGTTAATGTACTATCCACTCGCACTCTTTATATTCGAGATGGCTAGCAACATACAATCTGCTGAACCGATCGTTTCATGTTTCGACCCTAAATTATTGAGCCACATAAAAAACTGTGGAAAAAAAAAACTTTTCAATATTTTTGTGCTCCTAGATGGACTTTGGCTTGCACGGTGACGTTGAATTACTTATTCCGGCACTGTCGATGATTAAACGGAAAAAAATATCTTTGGAACCGCCAGTAACCGCACATTGATTATTGATAAGAAAGTATTGCCAATGCTAAATGATTTAATCTCCGGCAAATGGTTAAATAAACCGTGCTATCGCAAATTATAGAGTGGTTAAACAGTAATCGTCTTTTCCCATTCAAAAATAAACATCTCATATCATGACACACATAATATATAACACGAGACGAATTTCTTATCAACACGTGAATTACAGCAAGCGAGCTAAAGTTTGGAGGCATGTTTCGATTCAATCACACGATGTGATTTCCAGCCGCTGTGCAATAGTTGAATTGAGTTTCTATGTGTATTATCATCTCAAGAACCATCCAATTCATAAGTGCAGCTTCGACTGATAAATTTTTAATTTATTGTAGCCATTGATAAGTGTCGCCCGCAATTAAAGACTATGGAAAATAAAGACGGCAACAACAAAGTGTGTTCGGAGAACTACTTGTGTCAGTTTTGTTGGCTTATGTTTATTTATGGGGACTGGAAAGATAAAGGTCATTGTTTCATTAGATAGATTGCGATTTCGACGTATAGTGAAATTGGAAATCAGAAATTACAAGTCATCGCTCAATACATCGTGAATGGTGATATGCCTAAACATTGACTGACATAAGTTTCGATTAATTGCAATCATTCGGTTATTCGTTTCTCAAAACAAATTTAACTACTCCGACCTTTTAACATCTAATTTTAAATGATAGTTGGGATAACTTAGAACCTTGATTCCACCTTGCACGCGTATCACGTACAATGAGTGTGTACGCATATTATATCTATCAAATATTTAGACGACTAACAATTTTCATAGACCATTTGAGTAGATCATTGTAATTGATCGTAGTGAGGTCTCTAAACATACAAAACGTTGACACCGAAAATTATTGACTAAACTAAGTCGAAAATCAAAACAAGAAAAGGGAATTGTTCCATGCCATTTATCTTACCAAAAATTATTGTTCACAAAATTGGTTAGACCCTATTGGTATGAGTCAGAATAAAAAAAAAACTTTTAATCTCAAGCATTTCGATTAAAGCGAGCATGATGTTGCAAAACTGTTTTGGAAATTAATTTACTTTGAGGGCAACATAACAAAGTCTTAAAGATAAAAAGTTTTTTTTCCTTCTTATTTTGCCATTAAAATTAATATTTTCACATTTAACTGGTAGATTTGAGTTGAACGATAAAGTGTCGCAAAGGCACTTACTGGAGATGAGATATTCAACTTTATATAAATAAATTTATGGAAAATTACCGACACTGAGTGTATGTAAATATTATTTGAATTATAAATATAATACAGAAAATGTTGACATGTTATTTTATTGTGTCTACTTTATAGCGGATAAAAATCTTTCACGAAATAAATTTAAATTGGGTCGACTCATTGCGGATAATTTCATAGATTGAAAAAATAAAAACGCAACCGGAACTTGAGACCTATGAAATGAAACAGGCTCTACACAAAGAAAAAATTAATGTTCTTTTGGAACAGACGTGATGATGATGATAGCATTTTTTTAAATAATAATTCGTGACAAACACTAAAAAGAATTATAAATATTTGAAAACCTCACACCTACAACAATTAATTACCAAACTTTTTTTGCCCCGGTAGATTGTAGACAATATTTCATTATTAACCTTAGCCGTTCAACTTTTGTTAAAAAGTTACTCGCATTAGATCTTTTTAATAAGATAAAGGCACCGATTATATTTACATCTGCACGGTCATACAATGCCGTTTCTACAAGTCTGTTTTGTGTATCCTCTGTTTTTTTTTCACGAGAACTTAAAATATTTTCAACAATACGACTGAAATAAAGAGGTGTGTTTCAGAGTTTGTTGAACTAATTAATAACAAAGGTTTTTCGTACAACTTTGACAATTAGCTACGACTTGCTAACGATTTGACGTTATAATCCCACCAAATGAATAACGAAATTATACGGAACCAGCAAACGGAAAATATTTTTTTTTGGAAGACGGAAAGCGCACAAAATGTATCTCAAGCTCATTGGTTTAGAAATGCTAATGAAGTGATTAATTAGCCACTGCAGTTCGAGCCCAAATGACAGGCTGTTAATTGATATTCGTTGTTGCATTTTAAAAAAAAACACTAAATACATACAACTCTATGGATTGATGTTGATCGAAAGTAAATTTATGAACATTTAAATCCATAGACGAGATGTTGTCTTATTTGTTTATTTGCGTCCAATGTAAACTCTTAAATGTCCATTTCTGGGTTCAATGGAAAACTCAAGTTTGTTTAAATGTCCTACCCGCATGTATATCATGAAAATCAGTTGAAGCAAAACAAAGTGACCAGAAAAGATAAAGAAGGACGGCAATTATAGCAAATCGTACGGACCTAAAAGAAAAGTGTGTCACTCATTGGAAAATATCTCATTTTGTTGCCGCAGATTTTCGA
This sequence comes from Bradysia coprophila, assembly GCF_014529535.1. NCBI lineage: Eukaryota > Metazoa > Arthropoda > Insecta > Diptera > Sciaridae > Bradysia > Bradysia coprophila. The sequence continues at coordinate 3,056,825 of NW_023503293.1, read as the reverse complement.
CTAGTACACCCGTTTTGGTACTCACAAACGTTCCATAAATCTCCTATAGCCTTGGGAAATTCAAACTCCAAGTGATTATACAATAACTAATCCGATCATTGTCGCGAAACTGCTTTATAATCATAAGAAATCGATAAAAATAGTACTAACGACTGATTATAATCGAGTACAGCACCATATTCTCTTTCGAGTAGCACATACGATTTAGTAGAGTTGATGAATTACAGAAATCGTATGTGGTGCCACACTATATTGAATATGACGAGCTGCACTCGAATATAGTATAGCTCTTTTGAATTGTTAAATGCAAACTAAAAAATTTTTATGTGAAATAAATGAAATGAAATTCTTTCGAAAATAGGATCCAGCTCGCCCTTGCGGATTCGTATTATCCTCAGGTTCTCTACATTAGACAGTTTGCGAAAATGACATATAATTTTTAAGTTGAAAATTATAAGTCACATCTTCATACAGGAAGTGAACGCGCCAAAGTGTCACATCGTCTCTGTTTGGCAGTGAACAAAATAATTAAATTTTAGTGTGTTGATACTGTTTGTAAGAAGCCAGTGAATTTAATTCAATAGAAACGAAGTTCGTTAACGCTACTAATATGGAGTATATTGCGTAGCCGGCCGAATTACTGACAAAAACACATACAACGAACCGGAAAGATTCATAACCTCAACATCCGCCGACAGAACGACGTGCCATTTGCTAGGCTGTATCAAAGACGCCGACAACCGATCCAGTTTCGTTCTATTGATCGGTCTTTGATGATTAATATCAAATGTCGTCAACCTGGTGACTGAACATCTCCATGGAAATCTCCCAGTCGAAGGATACATGAAGAAACGAACCTGCTCCACAACAGTACCGAATATGAGATGAAAACATTTTGTTTGGCGTTACAATGACTGAACATTCTTCCGAGAGTCTCCCAGTCAATCGTTCAAATTGTTTACATATCGCATCCGGCATCATTCCTGTGCAAATATCGCTATTTACGTCTGAGTTCGTCTTTGGATTGTTTGGACCGAACACTTCAAGAAGTCTCCCGGTCAACAAATTCGAATTCGGGCAATCGGCACTCAATTTGCATGGTGCACGACATTTGGCTCAACAATATCACAAATACGTTGCAGTGGCCTGACTTTGCTCTTCTCATTGTCCCTTGCCGACGTCCGAACACTTCATGCGAAGGAATGAAGTCTCCCAGTCGAGTAGATCAAGTCAATCACGTCAACAAACTCGAGTCAGCTGATTGTTGATGTTTCTGCTAATTAAGATGCAGCTATTTTTTGTCAAAACAATTGTTTGTGAATTTGTGTATGCTTAAAACCATTGGAATAAATAAATAAATACAGGAAGTTCTGGAAGGTTACTTATAATTTCCAACTTATAAGTTATACGTCATTTGCGCAAACTGTCTATTGAAAGACCATCTGGGGAGAACATTTATTCCCCACAATTCTAAGATTTTGAAACATATTTTATGATTGTGATGACGGTTTCTATTTGCTCGAATTTTCCCATTGGTGGATGGAACTTAGTGAAATGAGTTGTTATAAAAACTAAGTTTTTAATTAATTTCACATTCAGACAAATTTACACAAAAGATTGGACACTTTAAAATTTCCTTTTATTACAAACATGGAAATATGAAATACATCACAAAAATCAGTTTTGTATGCATTTTGAGTGCACTACTTGTGTATGCAAAATTCTTAGAATCCACAAAAATATAAACAAATTACGAATTGTTATGGATTTCGTATTCCCCGTGTACGTGTCAAAAACAATCTCCATTTATTCAAATAATTTTTTTATGTTAAATTAATGGCGCAACTTTTTCTCATTGCAGGTATGTTCTCGATTTGTATTTCAATTCACTCACCATACACAGCATGATTCATATTGCCGGTAATATCGCCAAGTATTTTGTTTTAACTGTACTCAGGTAAGATTAAATTTTGAATGGTAAACAATATCTTTTTACAAAATTAATAATCAGAAATCAACGTGACGTAGTTTATGCTATAATAAATGCTACACATAAAATATCGTCAAACAAAACTGTTCCGTCAGTTTCTGTTTCCCATTTCAATCGGTACAACAATATAACAAAGAATGTTATAAGGAGCATACACACTACCCAATTCGTCATAATGTATAATGGTATCCTATGTAATACTCAATTCCATTGAGCAGAAACTTTTATTAAAGACTCATGTGTTCAGCGCTCTAAGTTAAAAAGTTTCTTTAATTGGTATTCAATCATATATTATATCCGTTATACTTATTTTGACTGACATTTCATCAAGTCTTCAAATTCACGAAGAGGAAGAAAAAAAAATCATGAACAGTACCAGTCTAGATTTCTATTTAGGATATGAGTTTGTAGAAATTGATTTTTCGATGCTATTTATCTCACCTCATTCACGAAAAAAAAATTGGCCCCAGTTCGAATTTCGAAGATTTATTTCCGCTTTTAAAGAGTATTCGTGTCGATCGAAATTTATTTTTTTCTTGGAACATGTTTTCTACTACAGCTAAAATAATTGCGAATGGGTCTTACACAAATGACGTCACACCTTTAGCAGGGAGGAGGTGTTCAAGAACACGTGATGGTTCTAACAAACTTAGGACAATTTAGGGGAGGGGAGTCAAACATTTAATGAAATAGCGTGACGTCATTTGTGTGCGGGCTCGATAACAAAAATGATTTTGTTTCGAGTCGGATAATAATTATGGAATTTTCAAAGTTAGAATCGAATAGCGAAAAGTCTTTGAGCTTTGATGAGGAAAAACATCGTAAAGGAAAAGTGGATTAAGAGGGTTACTACCGTTGTACATTTATACACAAAGAGTACTTCTTTGAAGGCACTTTATGTTTCATCGACAAAAAGGGCTAATCTTAAAAATTGATTCGCATAAATAAAAGCAATTGTCAATCATCCAGACTGGACAGCCGATTCAATATGACGCCGATAATATATTGTCTTCGTACTGTGATGTCAAAATGTATACGTGCCATTTCGAAATCAAAGTGATTGTCTTTTTGATTTAAGAGTCAAGGCGAGTTCAGCAATATATCCCAATGACACTATTTTTGGGAAATAGTTTTCCCATATTTTCTTAGATTTTCCTGAATTTTCCTACATCTTTCTATTAGTACGTCGGATTAAAATGCATTTTTGCATAAAATTTTTGTTCGAAAAATGCATGAAATGTTTTGTAGTCGATTGCGCTGGGTCAGGACCATACTTTTTTCATAAAAAGTATTGATAATTACATTGTGGTGTACAATGAATAGATTTTTTGAAGGGAGAGGAGAGAGAGAGAGAGCAAAAGAAATGTATTGGCGCATTTCGAGCAATTCTAACAAAATCCACAATAAAGTTATCAAATAAAAAATCTGTGAAAATCTAGAAACATGTCGGAAAATTCAAGAAAATATGGGAAAACATCGGCGATACGCGTGTCTTTGTGGTTTTTACAAGAAACCTGTAAACTTGACTGGAAGTTATAATTGTACGTCAGGCTCAAAGCTTTCATTTTGGAAATTTCCAATGATTTAAGATAATTGGAAGTAATCACTTGACAACGCTTATTGAAACTGTGACCCTGAAACTATATAACAAAATATGTGCTGCATGAAGAAGTAAAAGATTTGTATAAAACACGAGGCCACACATTGAACGAAAGGAGTAACAGACTTATTGATCGCAACACGCCTGACGTTTCGGAAAGGTTAACATTTCTAGACGTTGAGGTACAATGACTTCGAAAACATCAATAAGAATAAAATTTTAACAATCCAAAATGTTTGAGAAATTGTGTCTAACTGTTGACTCTTCGTTTGTACACATGAAGCTGCTATATCTTATTTGGAACTACATGTATATCAATTGGAAAGATCTATTTGATACATTTTCAATAAATTATTTGTGCGGAATCGTTACTGCTTTTCGATTCTCTTTCTGGCCGACATTTTATCAAAAGACATTTATATATATGAAAAAAAAAAAAATTGCGAACAAGAAAGAAAAGACCATTCCGAGAACACATAATATTTTAAAAGGTATTTTATAACTTTTTTCCGTTTAGAGTTGTTTCGTTCGTCATGTTTATACATTTTGTATGTTTATTTTATGATTTTTTGATGAACAAAAAGTGTTCCCATGAAAAGGAAGTTATAATCGGCTTGGGTATACGGAAAAAAAGAGGAAAACACAAAACAAAATTTATATTATTTTTTGACAGGGAAAATATTCTTAAAGTTGCGAGCAGACATAATAATATAATGCCGAGCATGTTAAAATCATTTTTATGAAAACTTTGCTTTTATATTGACGCATTATTATTATAGGATTTTTTGCTTCTTTCCTGAAGATATAAGTAGAGGATATGATTTTAATGTGAAATATAACGTAAAAACCCTTTACGGGGTGAAAATATTCACTTTAACTTCAAGGAGATTTAAAATTATATTTGCAAATGATAAAAAATCCAAACTCATCTCTCGCTCTCACTCACTTTTTTATGCTAGTGCTACGGCCCAAACTGTTACAATCTTACCCGTATAATTCTCTAAAACTTTAAGAAGATATAAAGTATTCCATTTTAAGTGAAGTTTTCATCTCACAGCAAAAAAAACCCTTCTTTCTTGTCATAAACACATCGTCACATTATTCTCTACTTTCGTCGTTATTCCATGAAAATCGGTTGAAAAATAGTTATTTGTGTGTCTGTCTTGGGTGATTTCGTTTGTTGTTACATGCAAAAGTGCCTGAAATCAATCGCTCAATGTAACACAAACCCACGAGAAATCTTCAAAAGAATTTCCTCACTTTCGTCCTCTAATGCAAGTAAAAATGATGGAAAAACAAGAACTATATTTTCATCCAAATTTCATTAACAAGGATTACGTGCACTTGAACTGCATTAATTTTGACAAAACATTATCTGTAAAACTGAGAGAAAAGTCTTTTTGAAACGAGCGGTAAATGCGTAGTATGAACCTTATGAACCTTGTGGGTCTGGTGTTTTTTTATAGAATGCACGGTCGGACGCAAAATTATCAATTCGCTCGATGTTTTTAAAGTAAACGAATTGATACTGTTCCAAACAGCAGTTAATCGTTATTTGACATTAACGGAATGTTGAAGTCAATTTTTGTTTTATATTTTTTAAAGCAACAATTTTTACGAAATTTGTAATTGAAAGCGTTTTGAAGTAAGGCCGACAGTTAATATGTCGTTAAAGAAAATCGCGTAAGTTATTTTTTGCTAAAATAATTGAAATCATTGCACTTATAATGTTACTCAGTCTGTCTAAAGATGAATTCTCTTCAACATTAATCGATAACATCAACATCCCTTTGACACTATCAGTGCTATTTAGGTAAGTCTCCTGTGATGGGTCAAATGAAGTTTGCCAAACACAAAAACTCACAATTTTTCTTAATTGTTATAATAGGGAGTTTCAGCCTTCGGCGCGGGTTGCAACGTTCCCACACAATTGAATTTTCATACTTTTGCCCCCATGTCATCCAAATATCTATTTCACACGCGACGACATTTTGCTGTAGCATGCGTCAGTCCACTCTCCTTAACAAAAATTCATGCAGTAAACAGTCTATGAATCATGGCTACTGAAAATATATATTCATTTGCTTTCAGTTTCCAATGTTGAATAGTTTTGTATTGATCAAACTGTGTGTGAAGATGTTCCATGGTGCATGATGCATAACAATTACTGTTCTTGTTATTAGTTACGTCGCGCCGGTCGACTGTAGCAACTATAATTTTTAAATGTCAATATAGTATTGTCAATACAAAGTCAGATAAATGTGTTGTCGGGATACATTTCATGCAATTATAGCAATTAATGTCAGCAATTGGCATCAGTGAACCGATATTAATCCAAAAATATATTACGATACGGACACAATATTTTGTCACAGTGAGTCGCCGATATATTCCTGAGTTAATTAGAGCAAAAGAAAGGACAGACAACAATCATCAAACAAGGAAAACCGAAATACGTTGGCATTTTGCGGCAAGTTAGTTTATTATCGATTTTGAGCGTTATAAAGGTGTTAGCTGATACGATTTTTCATCTATAGTTAAAAACATCTCGAATTTCATAAAGCCAAAACAACGCAATGAATTTCAATCCCATACCGAAAATGGTCCGATATTCAGTTGTTACAGACTTATTAAGGTAAATTATTGAAAGTGTAACGTTATATTTTAGATTTTAATTACCAGTCCCGAAAATTGCCATATCAAGTAAATTTTCCATTATAGTAGACATGCCATGGTATCCCTATCACTACTATTTTAATAAGTTAGTTGTTATTATGCTGGTATGTAGTTAACTATTACAACATTGCTTTATGACCGATTCCCAATGGTATCACCTTTCTTGCTTACTTCATATCCGGCGGAAACCTTCAAATCATTCACATAAAATCATCTAATTTGGTACATCAAATCCATTATAAACGTAGTAATATTTCACACCCTATTTAATTAAAGAAGGATTTCTATCATCCTTTCTTAAACTATTCAACTATTCGTTATCGTATTTTATGTAGTGGGATGTTACTGAACGAAACTGAAATCATAAGCCTTTCAATCATTCACCAGAGTTGTGTTAACTTTAGGTTGCGTCTGTGCTGCTGCCAATTTCATATGCCTTTTGTGTTTTGAGTGAGAATATAAACAATGTTTTCGAGCTTAAATGAAGCATCCAGTCGCAATTTAAAGGGCTTTTTTCGTAGTAAAACCCAGTAATTTATTCTGTTTTATTCGTCTGTATACGTAGGAACGTTGTCGGAACGTTTTATTGTAATTTCTTTTTCCGTGGCAAATTAAAAGTTCAAACGAAAATGTTTTTTTAAGTGATAATTGCAGGTCATTTATCTTTTTACTCTAAATAAACGCTGAGCGATCTTTATTTAAGTGTGTTATACATGTCTTGTTCGTGGAGCCAATTTAATGTTTGATTCATTAGTAATTATGTTTCTCGATTCGACATTTAATTATGGTTTTATTGTTGTTGCGTTCAATTTTCATGACGATACGGTGGACAAGGGAACTAGCGAACTAGCGCAAAAAGCCCTTTTCCACAACGATCTCAGTTCATTTATCACATGTTTGTGCATGTAGTGGGTTAGGGGTTAATGAATATTAGGATGATTCTGATTAAAATGCTGCTTCGTGTTACTCGGCTGAAACTGCATTCAGCACTACTGATATTTTTAGCTATAATCTTGAAAACAAACAAGTAAATATTTGAAGCGTGTTCACGTCTTTGCTGTTGTCATTGATTCATTAAAGAAACATTTTATTGAAAACATATTTCAAATATTCGTAAGATCGCGAGAGTTTTTTTTCTGTAAATATTTAAACTTTAAGTTTGTTCGCTGCATAATCCCATCTCAACAACATGTCTGTTTAATACGTTTCGCCTTTTTTCTTCTCGATTTTATTTGTTTGTATTCGCCACTATAATCCGAAGACGAACACCTTTTTAAACAACAACGGGGAAAATCGCTTTCAACTCAGATAAACGGATTTTAAAAAAAAGTAAAAAATTCGAAGCTTTTCAAAATAATGAATTAATGAGCTGAAAACGAAATGCACTTTTTATAAATTAATTGCTAAGATAATTACTTCTGCCGTGAGCCCATTATTGTTATCGACATTTTGTTTTGCTGAGAAAATAAATTAAAACAGGGATGGGTGAATTGAACAGCTAAAATCGGCCGCACACATTTCCATTTTCTTTTTTTTTTCATTAACCCGACATTACCAGTTATTCTGTCGTTTTTCTTTTGTGGCTGATTTAGTCTAACTACAAGTCGATCTACCAAACCTGCGGTTTTATGTGTCATGGTATCGGAAACCACTGAAACAGTGCTTACAAAATTTCAAATGCAGTTTGAAAATCTACCGACATTTTTGCGATTCTGCCACGTAACCCATTGATTAAGTCCTTATACCTTTGGACTTGATGAAACTCACTGACGACGGTTTGAGCAAACATTTGATGAATCTATTTAATGTCAATTTCCTAAATGTTCAAATGAAAGTAGATCATGTCCAGTGTCCTCAAAATGTTCATTCCTCGGAAAACTCAAATAATTGATACGTTTTTGATGTCAACAACTCAAAGAACACCCCTTCAGCTGTAGAGATAGCAGCAAAAAATACTTTCCATGTTCTTTTCTTTTACTTTGAATATCCATGACAATGTCAATGTCAATATTATGAGTTTGTGTTGAAAACTAGCATCCTAATCTAGTGTTCTACTTTCACCAAAGAACGAATTTTACATAGGATTGCAATAGCCGAAGTTATTCATGTTCTCATTCACAAATCTACAAAGAATATTTCTACCAGTCCCAAACAATTGGATGAAATGTAATAAAAGTGGTCGAACAATGGTAATATTTCAAGGAATTTTGTGTTATACTTGTAAGCTCAGCACAATATATTCCTACTTTTCTTTTGTCTCATAGAAATGCATTAGTCAGATAATTAAAACAAAACTTTTAAAGCTCATTTTTCACATGTAATTACGTTGAAAATAATCGTTACGCGAAAGAAAATAACTTTTTGTACTTTTTGAGAAAAAAAAGAGAGTAGAGGAGGAGGAAAGTTATTTCTAACTGTTTTCTACATCTTCCCTTATGGTGAATTTATCTGTTCAATGCGTATATAACCAAAAATTCAAATGAACAACAACATAGAACATTGTGAATTGTGCTTGGCAAAACGAATGATATGTTTTCATTAGTTTTAAGTACTGTGCTGAAAACGGAAGAAAATTTTAATTTTGAAAGAAAATTGTTTTCGTTGAACGCACATTTTATAGACAATTATACATAGAGATAACATTACTTGAAAAGGAATACGCCATTCACCCGAAATATATAATATTGTCACATAAAAACCATGCCATTGTTATTATCATATTGGGTTTAATGAGGTTAGGTGCGAAAAAAAAAAACACCGAAGACAAAGAATTATTCCGCCTTTGTCGCCTTAGCGAATATTTTATTGAGTTATTTAAGGGAAGAGGTCAAATAAAAGCTTTGCAAACTTTTCCATTTTCCCTGAGTTTGTGTGTCGTTAAATGGTGAAATTTCGGTTTTTACGATGTTAAATATTATTCATTTTTGTGATGTGTCATGATCTCTTTTTTATTGTTCAGATGAGAGGAGGCATTTAATGCAGTGTTTTCGTTAAAGGGGAAATTATTTATAATGCTTGGAATCTACATGTTCATGATTTTATGGTCGTAAATGCTGCTTGACCTATCGTACGATTGTATAGAAGATGCGACACTTAATTTGTATGGACATGTACGAGCCATCAACAGTTGATTACGTTGATTGAACGAATTTATTTTCTTCTGTAATAGAGTGATAGCAACTTGATCTTTGACTCAAACCATAGGTCGTAGAAATATCGGCAGTTTTTGCTCTAAGTGAATGTAGAATAAAATATGACTAAAACGAACGCATAACACTTCATTTTTTAAATAGTCTTTGTAAATTTTCGAGTGAGACTTTGATGCTACACCTGTCATAGCCTATTTTTGTATGTTGATTTCCATATTTTTTTCAAAATTTATTCAAATTTTCCAAATTTTTTTGCAGCAAGGCAAATTCTTGCCAATTTTTCGGAAATTTAACCAAATTTATGAGAATCCGTTTCTCAAAATAGGATCTGGTACCACAACGTGCTTATCAAACGGGCGGTGGCATCATTATCTGCGGACTTGATACACCCCGTGAACTTAATGATTTATCACTGATTTTCACAAATTAAAGGCTGATTGTTAAATTAAATATTGACTCTATACAACACACCTACGTAGTTGTATATTATATACGTTAGTTACTACCTACATTATTCTCTGTTTTGAGTAAATCCCGAGTTCATTTTTTTTTCCTGAAAACTCCTTGAATGACTGCTCTTAACCGGTTTTAAATTTCCATAGATACAACTTGTTATTCGCTGCATGAAATTTGTAATCCGAAGACACTTTTCTTCGAATTTCGCCAACGCTATTCCATCAACATTTGAATGTTGTAGCACCATTTACATAAAAAATATTGTTCGATGTAAATTTCGATATTTTTGATCAAATATTTTTTGTTCCGATAAATGAAATGAACCGAAATTGAATTACTTCGTTTATTGAAACTTAAATTAGATATTTCAAATTCGTTATTTTAAACCATTACTGTACGCACAACGAAACATGAAAGCCATTTATTTATGTAATAATTCGGAATATGGATAAATGATTTTGCCCACAGAATTATTATCAATTTAAATATAATAGCTCGTATAACATCGTGTTGAATCCCCGAATGTAAATTTAATCTAAACGAAATATTATATGTAGTGCCATAGGCAGATGCATTCAGGTCCGTACATGGTATAATTAAAATTCCAGAATTTCAACTGAAACTCATAATATTGAGTTGCTTTGCCATTATCATATTCTATTAGAATTGCAAAAGATGTAAAGGAAAGCAAGTACGGAAATCACACACGTTCCTCCTTTTTTTGCATCTCTGTTCGAAGAGTGTAATAACATAACATAAATATCAGTTGTCATCTGGGTACAATTACAATTTATATAGTTGGTGTACGTATATTTTTGGACAGTCACTCCGCTCGGGCTACAACATTCCAAGCATAACATAGCCTCAAATCAGCCGTCCCAAAAAAGTAAACGTATCGTTCTGCAGAACTGCAGAAGTATTTTTTTAGATACTCCCGTTTTCTTCCCTGTCGGCATATAAAACATATCTGAGCGCACATTTGAATGATAATGTGTATGTACCACAATTCGTAGAAAAGAAACAGCAAGACGATTCTCCACAGCATGTGCCCCAAAATTTTTGTTCTAGCTACGCGCCTGTATGTATATGTATCGTGTGCGTTTGTTCAATAATTACATTGGATTTGAATCCATCATACTGAAACCACATCAAACTCTAATCCGATAATGATCACATTCGGTTAATTCAATCACACAAGAGAGCTTTCTGTTTTGATTTTATGTGGACATTGCATGAACACCAATGTTTTATGTATAATATGCGAGTTCAGTTCTAGGTAATTTTATGCTACACTGAATCTACGTTGACTTCGTCAATCTTATGAATGCATACAAGTCTATGTCTGACATAGTAAGTATGTCAATTCAAATAGCTGACATCTTCTGATCTTCATCTAATGTAGATGTTGCATTTCAGACTAGCACGATAGGTGTGGCTTTTGAATTGGAATACATTTTGTGACATGTGTTAAGTGGAATTTTTAAGGACTTGTCGTGTACTTATTCCAACAACACGAGCGGGACAAGCTTTGTTAGTTGTTTATTGTCGACTGAATAATTTTTACTAATTTTCTCACTCTGCACCCAATATCGCTAAGCAAAGTGAATAAATCAATCTTCGTCGATCCCATTGTTCTTCGTCGACTTTTTGTACTCCCCTTCTGGTCACGATAAGGTTGAAAACAGCGTCTTTGCGTCACAAACAAAAGAGGTCCTTCCACAAAAATCAAAACTAATTTCTGTCCTTCCTCTGCTAGTCCTCTGGCGAGTCTAAAAACAATTAGGCTTGTGTATGTGGCATGATAAAAAATTCTTTTGATAGCAGTTAGTTGGGCTAAATATCCTTCCATTTGTCAAACGTTTGCTGTAATTGTACAACAGTTGAATTCATCAGATTGTCTTAAATTTTACATATATTGCATTGATCAATTATTGAAAGAATAACGTAAATGAAAGCATCAATATAAAGCTGTGGCCAAAATTCATGCAGGCTTGAATAATTAAATTAAATGTATAGTCTCTGCATGGCTTGTTGGATGTGTGTTGTAAGAGACAGTACGAAAAAATCAACGAGTTTTTTTTCTTGTTTCCATTTATTTTGCAACAGATTTTCGTAAAGAAAAAAAAGTGATAAAAAGTGGAAATTAATGTCCGTGTTGGTCTAAGCTTTGGTTCTAAAGATTGTAATATGTAACACACGCTAGCATTGTCAACATTTTTACTCAACTTTTTTATGCATCCTTTGTGATGTTGTAAGAAGAACGACATTGCCTTTATACGATATATAAACACGTATATGGTGAAGTGAATGTATGTCACAACTCACAACAATGTATTAAAGTACACTTATAAATGTTTGGGATCGTCATTATTTTTTTTGTCGAGTGATTTAGGAACACACCGCATGAATTCATCTGTTTTTTTTCTATCTTCAATGTGTGTATTATCATCCAACAGGAAATATATTATCCATTTCAATTTTATAATCTAAACAGCACTTGTGCAAACTATTTCATTAAAATAGAAATTTTGTTGGCTTTTCTATTTTTGGTATAATGAATTATCTGTGTCAGATATTATTGTTAGCTCTGGATAATTTGAATTTCAACAATTATCCGATAATTGACATTAAATGTCGTCAAAATATAAACGTTGACAAAGCTGAAACGATACTACATGAACGTATATGAACGTAGAATCCTTGGTAAAATCTGAGACTGACTGGATAAATTCGAAACTGTTTCAGTGGTAGGCAGCAATTGTATAGATCGAAGGGATTCTTTTGAAAAACGACCTACCAAAATGGGACGCATCTTCCAGCGGATTTTTTTTTATGTACCTGTGCATAGATAGCTATTAATCCCTAGCCAAAAATATTTTTTTTATTCCTCGATGCTTGTACGGCTAGTTGTGCAGCTGGTGTTGGAAAACCGAAAACATGCTCGTTTCTTATAGAGTTTTCTCCGGCAGCACGCAACGTACAGGGTCGTGTGGGGTGTCATTTCTTTTGCGGCAAATAGTCGATCATGGGGAGTAGAATTAGCCCCCGACGAGTTATAAGCAGTTGAACGAAGGGGTTAAATTTTGACTATTTCGGCTGACTTCGAACCGTTTGTGCATCCGAAATACAACTAAAACATCAAAAAACAGTTTTTCCCACTTGCTGGCCACGGCTTTCGAATGACACCAAACATGCATAGGTAGCGTCTCAATGAATGTGATTTTGAAATGTAATGCCTAATTAAGCAGCTACTCGCAAAATATCGTAAACAGAAAAAAATGTTTAAAAAAATATTTTTTCAACATTTTCAGTTGCTGATGATCTTTTTCGCAGTCAGTGTGTCTCAAGCAACGCGTTTCTGTTTCAAATTAGCTTAGGAATTTAATCTTTGTCTCTTCCGGTTTTCATTGCCTACCTTTGGCGCTACCAAATGTACTGGCTAGAACGATAATGACGGTTTTTCTTCGGCTTTCACACCAGATAGGGAAACAGTTTGTGGTCAATTTTCGACATGTCATTTCTCGAGAAATAATAATTCTGTATGAGTCCCGCTGATTGCTTCAATGCGATCAGCTAAGTTGTTATGAATTGTCGTGTGTCTGAGTTATATTTAAAAATCACATGTCTGCGGCATGACCTACAACCAAGTAATTCGAGGATATTTTTTTTCAAATGTTAATTCGTGTAATTGGTGAATTCTGACATAAAATTTGATCTGTCCTGCTACGAACAACAAACTTTTCCATTATAATTTGAAATGAAATTGTTTAAGAGGTAACGTTTCGTGAAAATCGATCCATTAGTTTTTTTCCCCTGATTCGTAAAGGCATTAAATTCTTTGGAGTTTAAGCCATTCCATTTTGAATTTATCAGTTTTAAAACATATTTTCTCTCATAGCAAATTTTAAACACAAATACCTTTCGTATTATCTCAATTCTTACAATGTAAGGTGGAAATTATCATAAGCTTTTGGAAAATTTTGGACTTACATTCAAGTGTATTTTGTCTACCAATTTGAGTTTATTCGAGTGGTGGTCGCAAAGCTATTCAGCATTACGGTTTTATGGATTTCCATTTCTTGATGAACGATAAAATTAAGAGGAATGTTTTGGTTACTCAACGAAATTTATAATGTAGCATATCAACTGTAGTTATTCGTTTTGAAAGGGAGTTTCATGTGGATTTGTTTGTTAGGTTGCTAAGGACAAGAGTACCTTTTGAAATAAATGTGAATGAGAAACTGAAAACCTAAAAATCGCATGATGCGAATGAAACGTTTTGACCATGTTGGTCCCGCATCTGAATTTAGAAGTAGAAGTAGAAGAATAACTCGTTTTGCAGCCTGTACTCAAACGTGCTCACGAACTCCTGACATCAGGGACGGGTGATCTTACGGTGCTCCAGAACTCCTGACATTCTAAGACTTCTATTTTCGACCGATTGAAACGTATCTGTGATTTCGTTTTTTTTTACCAATGTCTCATTATCCATCTATTTGAATAGTTCAATAAAGAAAGGGAACAGATCGCATTAGTTAATTCTAAGAAATATGAAATTTCAATATGTTTACTTCTTATGTAGGGATATAAAGTAGAAAGTATTATTGATCGATTTATTTGTTATAAAGTGCTAATGCGACACATCATCTTACTGGAGGGTACACTTTTCTACACCATAACATTACAGACGCTCTTATCCGGAATTGTCCTTGCCAAATTTTACCAACACGAAGGTGAATTATACAATTTGCTTAAGTCTAGAAATCTTGCAAAATTAATGAAAAAAAACATTTTTTGCAAATAGTCCCTGCAATATCAATGCGAATTTTGTATATCCATCATCCTATCAGAATCTGATTACGTCAAATGATAGACATTACATTGTTTATTCAATCCGTTGTTGGCTGTTACTGAGTATTATAACACACACACACAGCTCCCATGCACAAGCCATGACCAAAAATGTATACCAATCACCCAGGCATTATAACATGTTAAAACTGAAAACCATCAAAAAAAATATGACACAAATTATTAAAATGTTGTAACATAATCCGTATTGTGCTGAAATTTTATTTTTGATGTGTTGAGATACAAAATATGTTTGGTATACTTATAAGAGAAAAATACTGTGTTCAGTTGAATCCAAATGTGGGGTGTTTCACTGACTACGTTTTTTAGACATAGACAGTATATTATATTTATATAAAAAGGAACTCATCCGCTTCATTAAGTTCTATATGGAAAATTTGCACAAAACAAAACACTAAATGTGGATAGAGATGAGACTATTCAGATGTCTTGGAAAATTTTTCACAATGGATAACATTGTTATGTCATTTTTCTGTCAGAATGTGATGGATTCTATTTTTTTAAAAGATGAATTTGAATATGGTTTTAGAGGGTTGGTTTCGTTGGCATGTAAATGACGCATGTAATCAATGTATGAGTGAGTACACACAAAAGCTTACATATTGTACTGTAATTTCTCTATGGATGAAGGAAGTGTGTTTTTTTTTAAAGATTCAAATTGTGATTGTCATAAAATGACGTTTAAATGCCGAATATCACAAATATTACAAATAAATCATCAAATAAATGAGCAATTATGAAATTGTCGTCAGCAACGACAGAGAAGGTTTAAATAAATAAATAGTGCGGTTAAGAAATACGAAAATCTTTTAATATGCAATTTCAATCAAATCACCTATACGTAATTCTTAGTTACTAAAGTAGCCGACTTTTAATTTTGTGCACTATTTTGATTCAGCTGTTTGACCAGCTCGTCAACGTAAACAAACGCCAAAATTCAAAAACTTTCTGTCGCAATGCCTAAAGGTATGAAACAAATGCTCTCGAAAACTTCTGACCAACAAGAGTTGTTTAATCGAATAATCGGAATTCAAAGGAAAAGTAAGAACCAATGAGAAGTTCGATGACATGGATGACATTGAATGCCATGGACATAAAGAGAGTAGAAGGTAGATTCAAATAAAATTTTTGAATACTATTCATATAACACTTTATGTAGTTCCACTAATCTGTTTAAATTAGAAAATACGTTGGCAAAATATGATTTCCATGTGAAACATGTTTTCCACACGAAACATGTTTTGCACACGAAACATGTTTTCCATGCTTCCATGCTTTCCATGTGAAACAATATCTTAGAAAATTGTTATTTTTTGTAAAAAAAGAACTTTATTTTTGGCCTACTCATTCTTAAAATCGATTTTTAACCGTGAAACCATTTATGGAGAAAAATGTAGATCATCATTCTGTCTTCTACATTTTTCTCCATCATGGCTCCACGGTTTAAAATCGATTTTAAGTGTGTGTAGGCCAAAAGCTGACAGTTAAGTGGTAAGGTTCTTTTCAAATTTTGCGTCGTATCGACGTTACCTTCTACTCTTTTATATCCATGGCATAAAATGTCAACCAACGCATACATTTGCATTGAAAAAAAAACAACGAATACACTCTCCTAAGTTTTATTGTTAAAATGATGAATCAAAATAGTGCACAAAATTGAAAGTCGGCCACTGTAAAATCAATCCTACACAATATTTGAGACCAAACCCCACCCCAAATTATGTATTATATACGACTATATCCTATCACATACCATTTCCTCTGACTTACTCTACAGTTTCGTTTTACATTACGACGTCGACAAAGGGATGGTAAACATTTACAGCATATAATATCATGCCCGATAGGTCTGTTTGATCAACAGTTCTATTACCTTGCTAATACTCGACTAATAATACTTGAATTACACCTGACATATTTGTCATGTTCGATAATAATAATGCTTATCTGACTTGGCAAAGTTCTCTCTATGAGTAAAAGATTAAAAATGATAAATTTCTTCCTTTCAATTGGATCATTTTGGAATTTATGTTTGGATGGTAGGAACAGATATGCGAATCGTATATGATAGTAAATGTTAGGTGTGTAATTGTCATTGTATGTTCGATGATGATTTTATTTTCCTATCGATTGCGAATAAAAAAATAATTCTTGAAATTGGTAATCTTCTCGAAATGAAATCAAACAGAATCTGAAAGCAATGATGTTGGTAATGTCGTGTAGCATGGATATTTACCGATCGATTGGTACCGAATTCGACGAGGTCCACTTCCGCATCCGGTTAAACATTTTTTCGCAACTAATTATTGTCTAAACTAAATTTCAGCCTAAGCATTATCACTTTGTCAGCCTGTCGTCGCATATAGTTTCCATCGAAATTTCGATTTGAGTTGAAAGAATACAAAGCGAATTGTGATATGATGTAGAATGCCCTATTTTGTCAACAATAATTGCAAGCGTAGTATTGTCTTTATCGAAAAAAATCCGTAGTTGGAGGCTGAAGTAAAACTTTTGTTCGTTTTTTGTAAAAACGTTGCATGCAACTCGTTGATAAATGATTTTTTAGGCACTAGATAGGTAGACTGTCACATTTGTGTGATAATACGTATCGTGTAATTAAAATAACATTTATAAGCGAGTTGCATACAACGTTTTTCTCAATAATGAATGCGAAAGTTTCACATTTCGTCGCTGAGTTCAGAAACAACTATAACACAACCGAGTGATAAATGTTTTATAAGTAATAGATAAGTAATTGTTAATCAAGGTCACAGGCCCATTGTAACAATATATACATCGTATGCCTAGGAATCGTTGAGGTGTATACAACATTTTTCTCAAAAACGCCAACAAAACTTTTCGTCGCTGAAAGATGAGAAAAATAATAACTTTAAAGCGCCAAACAATTACATTAAATAAATATGCGACAATTAGCTTATGACTTCATTTGAATGTACTTAACAACTAAACTTATTTAAAATAAAACGGTGAATGTCTGTAGCACAGAGAACTTTGCATATAATGCAAAATGAGAATAAATTCAATGATAAAATTACTTGGCGCAAACATCAAACGACATAAAGCTTTTAAGTTTGAAGAACTCTATTATACATTGTTGCAGCTATGAAAATTAACTGTTGTTCTACTTTTACGAATCTCTACGTCTTGTATCAACCGAAATGATCAATTTTTTCCCGTCGACTTTCCATAAAAAAAAATTAATTGTAAGACACCAGAGCTTATTCACTTCGCATAACATTCTGCTTAGAAGGAAAAAAAGACGTTTCAATTATATGCACAGTTGCCATGTATCTGTATCTGTGCATGAAATATCATTGGTTGAACTACAACACTGACACGAATATGCGGCCTGGCCATCGCTATTTTGCAAAATGTTCAAGGCTTTTTCCATAGGCTTATTTCGACTGTATATTTCTCCTTTCCGTTTTGAAGCGAAGTAATACAGCGAATTTGGTTTCTCATTCTCACACAAGTAAATTTCATGGCTGGAGTCTGCATACGATCGCATGCGCAACATTTTTTGAGAGAAAAATAGGGATGCTGACTGCGCCGGATACGCTTCAAATATTGTAGTATTTGAACAGAGAAAATATATCAATATGATGATGGTAATGCCGCTACCAGAAAATAATATATTTTGTTGTCAAGGAAACAACATTTTCTATGGATGAATGTTGGGGAAAAATAAGGGAAATAAACGGGAAAATTCAGTCCCTCGTAACATCGGATGAATTTGTGTGTTGGATTTTTTTTCCTGCCATATATTGGCATGAATAGTTTGACATTATTCCCAAAAATTTTCTACCGAATGTTCTATGGGTATGTGTTGCGTCGAGCATTTCCACCAAAAAACCATTTCTCCTCTCCATCTCATTGAATATTCCGTAACAAAAATTTTGTGCGACGAGATGGTAGCTTCATACATGGACCAGAATTTCAGTCAGTGTGTCGGGAGCCCGTCAATTGAAAGGGTAAACATTGTTTTTATTAAAAGAGTCCGATGATCACACTTAACAAGAATATATAAAAAAAGAAAAGAAATGTAAAAGAAGAAGTAATTTAGAGGAAAGTAAAGTTCTATTTTTTGCATAAGTTAATTGTTAAATGTACAAAATATAAAAATAAAAAAAATCGTCAAAGTGTTAAAAAAGTTTGTATTAAAAATTGTGTTCAAATGTAAGTGAAAGTTGTATTAAATGCACAAAAATTTGTGTAAGACAATTAGATTGTTTCATATTTTTGTTCGTCAGAAAAGAAACGAAATATTTTATTTTTAGATTTATGTGCTTCGTTCAATATAAATTATATTTGTAGAATTTGAATAAAAGGGAATGAAACGAAATAAAAAGAAACTTTTACTAGAATGTTACCAAGTCGAAAGAAAAACTGACAGAAATTCAAATTTGTATTTTTTTTTGTTGTTTTAAATGCCATACAATAATAAAAATATTTAAATCTCCATAAATAAATCCATGTAACACACATATAGGGTACACATTCATTTGATTAAATCGTGCGGGCGCATTGTTAAATCTCCATGTAATCATATTAAACGTTTGCTGATAAATTTCCAGCAGATAATATCCGGCAAATTTTTTTTGGTTAAATAATGAAAATTCATATACACAAAACAATCTGCAAAAAATAAATCATTTTTATGGCTTAACTAATTTCATTATATAAATTTTCCCATATAACACAAGCACAACAAATTTGTACCGAAGCACCGAAAATGTATTTTACAATAGTAAAAACGATGATACACATACAAGAAGCCTCCGCTTTTCCACATATAATATGCGATAATATTTATTCAAAATATATACTGTGTTGGTGGAAATATATATATTTTTGGGCTCTGTTTTCAGTTTTAAGTTTATTTTCATACCAGCAGAAAACCACCCTATGCTCACGTTTTGCATTTATGCATATGTAAATATGTTCAGTAAAACATGAAAATTTTAAACCGCCGCGTCTCGTAATGAAAACCAGGTCATCGAGGTAAAATTATTTGTTTACATACGTTTCGGTAGGCATAGTACAGCGGAGATCAGCTAGATAGCGAGGTATAGTAAAATGTCGAGGGTTATACACACACTTACAAGCGATGAAATGTAAATCTTAGGCATAATTTATCATGATCCCGTTGCTTGTATTTGGCGCTGGGTAATGTTATTCTAAATTTGAAACATACACAGCAAGAAGAACAAAAAAAAAATCATTTTGTTATTTGTCCTTTCAAACATAGCTTTTAATTGGTGTGTTTGAATTGCCGAAAATGTTTGCAATGTTTTATTAGATGCGACAATGGTGGAAAAGACGACTTAGGCTTTTCTTTTGGAAGTTATTTATTATTAAAACAAGGTGGAATGAAGATACCCAGCAAGCTTTTGTTGCTTAAAATTATTTTTTGTTTTACTTGCATTTTTTATGTAATTTCTAAGTTAAACAAAAGGAAATCATTATTGTGTGTCGAAAATACAATTGCTTTATTTGATGATATATAATTAGCCTCAAAGTGTGCTATTTGTTTCAATTTATCCGAGCGTAGACCAAGTGAGGTAGAATTTAATGTGCATTACCGTCATATTTTATCGGTCTCTGATGAATTAAATTTTCATAGATATCCGTATCGATAAACGTATAGCCCTGATTGCTTATGCTTATAGCTGGTTTTTGTCTACCGATTTTATCAAAGACTATAGTGAACTATCGCAATATCTAAGGCGAGAATTTATCCTTCTCGGTAAGCTCTGACGGTAATAAATATCAAAATAATTATCTTGTGGATTCTGTAGCTGTAGCATTCGTGTTTGTATTATTTGTTCTCATTCATTCAGACAATTTCTCTAACAAAGACCTACATAGATAATATGATTTTCCTGATTTATTATTAGATTTGCTACAAGAACATTCCAATTAACTGTGACAATTAATGCCCTGCCGTTTGTACCCATAAAATTGAACACAAAAATAATACGCATATTCTGACACTTTTCCATGAATTTTTATCTTGTCCCCATTTCGATTTGAACGACACGATCTTAAATAATTATTTTCCATCTCTTCAAAATATTCTCACGCAACGTATACTCATTTACTTTCTAAAAGAACATCATCCCGTTCACTTCCTCATTTGTAAATAATTTTAATAATCTTCCATCGTAAATGTCTTTGAAAATTTTTGCTCCAATTTCAATAAACAACCATCATCAAAACCACTTTCTTACGGAATTATATGGAAAAGTTTGTAAAACACACTGGTATTCGTTACGAGATTGTACAAACAACGCAAACTGCCACCGACTGAAGGGAAAAAAATGAGAAAGAAACCACTTGCGAAGTTCACTTTCAATGTTATTAATATATATATATATGTAGACACGGTCTTTTGTATGTCGAAACATTATTTTAGTCAAGAAATTTTTAATCCAATTAAATTAGAACAACAACTTGAAAATTTAATTAAACCGACGACTTTTCCGAGACATTCTTTATGAACAAAACAAATTTTTTTTCTTAAATGTAAGCCGAAAGAAATATTTTATGGAGTCGAAACCGAAAAACATTATTAAATTTTAATATATATAAATATGTGTGTGCGCGCGTAGGTTCGCTGTTCTCGTTATAAAGTCAACGAAAGTCAAATTTTCCCATTTGAAGAAAAATATTTATGCATCAAAATTGTCTTTGACAAATATTTATTTTTGTGGCTTCTTTTCCAAATTCATTTTTAATACAATTAGTTCCTTTCATAATGAGCCCCCAATAACGAAACGGGAAATTAGATCTGAACATTTCGCTGTATGATGAAAGATTCCGAGAAATTTCTTTAGAATCGAGCAATTAAGACATTCTTATCGTAGCACTTTCTTTCTCTTCTGGCAAAAGAATTCGGTCGGGAAAATTTCATTTTCGTTTCTTTTTTTACATAACTTCCTTTTCCATGGCATCATGGAATAAAATATATCCAACAGCCACGTCAAATATGATTCTAATGGGGAAACTATTAGTTTTTAGCATATACATATTTTATGCTATGATGTGATGCTGATGGCAAGTCTGAATTTTATTTTTCTATTTTTTTATTGAAAAACATTTAATTTATTAGAAAAAATTAAAAGTAATTTGAAATGTCAACCAATAAACTCCTGACACAAAATGTCAATACATAAAACAATCTGTTTCGTGTAAAACAATGCAAACACTCGAAATAATAATAATTTAAAAAAAAAATGCTGATCAATACATCCCATACACAAGGATAAACAATTAAATTACAATCCGTCCAGTATACTGCTTTCAAGTCAAACAATGCAATTTTAGAACATAAAATCTCATTAAAAATTTAATTTAATTTGTTTTATTATATGAGTTCTGTTTTCTGTTGCACTGACTTGCAATGTTTAACGATTAATTAAATTAATTTTATGTGCGCAAACAATGCTTCATAGAAAATGATTTGGACCGTTGCTTAAAATTACATTTCCATTAAGCTTACAATTTCCATGGCATCAATGTAAAAGGAAGAAATGGAATGCGGAATATTGTAGCGAACGGATTAAAAAAAAAAACTTTAACCAGCGCCAAATAATGGACAAATGGGATAATATGATATGATTAAAATGAGTTTAAAGTTAGAATAACGAATATAATGAAAACTTTCATTTGTGAAATGCCGCATAATGATAACGCATGCCATAAATTTTCCGCGTTATATACGCTATTGATGTGTATGCACTAGTAGGTAAAACGGAAGTCTATTCAACCATTTCACAACAATAATAAAAAAAAATCAAAACGTTTCGTAAACATTTTAAATTTATATCGAAAAATCAGTTATGACAAACATAAACTGCAACAACAACGATGTCCTATTATTTTACATATTCACACCCATCATTGCAACCCATGATTCAATCCTGAATATATTGAAAAAGCGTCTATCAGAATTACGAGAAGAGGCGCATATTTCCGAGCTGTCTCTACTCTCTCTATTCGATTTTCGGGACTTTGATCTTTACTCCTATTACAACGAATCATACGCTTGACCTGGTCCCATCGACGTTACACTGTCGAGATATTTTACTCATAAAAGATCGCGAAAACATTTACCTAGTCACAATAAAAGTGGGTTTAACCAACTCCGTCATATGAAAATAACTCCGTCATTCCGATGATTTCTAACATCATTTTCCACAACATTGCCGAATGAGAGGTTTCATGTTGAAGAGGTTCTCAACCGTAAAATGTTGTATGTACATACTTCATACAAGTTTTCAGAACTTGCATAAAGATGTGTATTATTTATATGAGTTTTTAGCCACAATGTAAAGTATCGATTCGAAAGTGCTTCTGGAAACATGTTAACACATTAGAATTTCATGACTGGTTGAAACTGTGTGTGTATATAAATATTTTGCGAGGCAAAAGTTCTCATTTGTTTGAACTGTAAAACTTGATCGTTATAAAACATCGGAAAAGTCATTTTCGCAACCATTTTCTCTATGGCAAAAAAAATCCGAAAAATTAAAAATCTCATTAGTTTGAGGTTGGGTAATAAATATATGATACATCAGACCCAGAGGGTACGTACATATTTATATATAATTTTTGGGGCCAGTGTTGGATTAAAAGAAATTAAAACAAAGTTTTTTTTTCTCTCGATTCGGCACATTTATCACCATCAATCATAAAAATATACAAGTTTTTTTTCAGTCGTTATATTGCTTTACGTTTTTATACAATGCCATTGCCAGTGTTCACAGCTAATGGAAAATGTAACACACCACTAGAGTACATTGTGTGTGCGTTAGGTTTTTTTTTTCGTTAAATATTATTTTTGGTGAAGAAATTTCTCATCGAAAATTCAAATCATTTTTAATCTTTAAGTTAAATTCATCAAGAGATTTGGATAATTTTATTGGTTCGGATGGATTAATGTAAGCGGCTTGCAAATTAAAGGGATTTTTTTTAGGATGGAATGTTGGTTTTGAATATTTTTCCTTCGTGTTTTTTTTTTATTATTTCGTCAGTCTATAATAGGTATAACTACGTAATCGAAAATGTTTTGGTAGAATAAAAATTCAATTAAGGAATTTTTTATGGGTGGATTAGGTATTTAATTATTTGAAATATATTTTAGAATATAGCGAAAGAGGGGAATTCGGTCGGCAAGAGAGGAAAAAAAAAATCCCGAATATTTCACAGCCATAAAAGAATTGTGAATGTTTACGACAAGGTGGGCCCGCTGCTGTATATAATTTGGAATGTAACAACATAATGAGTTTTAGTCAGCAAAAAAAAATGGAATACAAAAAATGATTGAAATCCTTTCGGAAAATGTCTCTCTATTTTGCTGTGATATTATCCGAAAAGTGGAGGTGAAATGTATGTGCATTCGATTTACTTTGGATCGTCTTAACATTGGTACTTCTCAAGCAACAAACGTAGAAACATCGTTTATTTGGATAAAATAAAACTCAAAAAAACGCGTTGTAAAAACATCGCGTTGTAAAAACCTTTCTACGGGTCGTATATGTGATGTTCACACTATTAATTTTTCGAATGCAATAACCATCTTATCCCCTCGAGCAGTGCATAAGATAGTTTTTGCATAAAAAACTTGATGGTGACTCGGTGTCTGATCTAATAAACTTGACAGTCAACATCACGAAACGAATATAAGTTATGGTATGGATTTTTTCCTCTATTAAATTTCTTTAAATTTAGCTTCTTACAATTTTACAGAGTGCCGTAAACAACGGACGATGAAAACTTTACGTAATTTCTTTAAAGATAACCTGAAGTCTCGTCCCGTTCTACTTTCATTTTTGTCTTTTTTTTGGGAAATAAAAAAATGGGCAACTTTTTTGTCTGGTTTACACCAAATAAACAATGGCATTCATCTAACACCGAAAAGGTAGCATAATTAAAATGATTGTCAATTTATCTGTATTTACAATGGACCATTCTAGCAAACAAGTTTACTATTTTATTGTCGAATTTTATTTTCTTTTTCTCAAATAAAAAAAAGAAAATATTCAAGGTCGTACATTTAGGTATTGTCGAGTAAAGGTGAATAAATTTCCCCCCAAGCGAATGATTTAATTACCTTACACTTAATATAAATTTACTTGACACAGAAAAAAAAATCTAATTATCATCTCTCTCACCCTCTCCATGTCCGTCCGTTATTCTTCTTTTTTCACATGCATATTAGAATGAAAACTGCTTCAAACCGTGCCATGCCATAACTTCACTTTTTTTTCTAAAGTTGATTGTTATTAAAAGTCGTACTTCCTTCCGTTTTAAATTCCTCTCCTTGAATAAGCAAACGAAAAAAAAAAACTTGGAATAAAAACTCCACTCACACAAATGTAAATATACCTACCAATTTCACGTATACTAAAATAAAATTAAAATCGTTTCTTAAAAAGATTGAAAGCAAAATGGTGCGACCCATAGAAGAAATCATTAATGTTTTACCCTCTTGTGTAATTTAGTCTGGTATGTTGGGTCGACTTTTGATATCAAATAGCCGTATTAAAAGCAACACATAACGAGATGCAAAAACGTTACAGACCGAGTGTGGTTTACGCTTAGTGATTAGTCTGCAGTTTTTTTTTGTTCATGCAAAAATAGATAGAAACTGGCAGGAAGCGATGCAAATATCACAGTCAGTTAATTTATTCAGAAATTAGCAATGCGAAATCATACCAATTTTCGTTGCATGAGTTGCTTTTAAAACGGAAAGATAAGCAAAACCAATTTTCTGGTGCCAACATACCAGACTAAGAATTGTTTTTTTAATTTTGCATAGCTGCTGGTTGTGAAATTAGATATTCTTTATATAGAAGATATACCGGAGATCACTGTTAAAGTTTTATTGTAAAAAGAAAGAAAGAAAGGACTCATAATTAAAACGAAAACAATAAAAAATATTCAACAAATGTAACCAAACAAAAAAATAAATAAATTGCATAATAATCATGAGGTTGAACGGAAATGATGAGTAAGATATAAATTTTCCCAAAAGTCTAAAGACGTGCGACCAATTACAACTTGACTTTTGTGCACTTATATATTATCGCAACAACAATAGAACATTTTTTTGGTTTTCTTCCTTCAACAAAGTCAACTGAACAAAATGTGTCCAGCTACAATGTTATGATATACAAAGTGAAATGATTGCGAAACAACTGAACAAAAAAGTGTTGAACTATATCGTGTTTGTTGGGTTCAATAAAAATTTATAAAAATTTATTCAAGACAATCGTCACCGCCTTTGCCTCATCGGCTACAATGTTCTGGTAGCCAAGAAAGTTTCGCCGTGGATCAGTACTGCGGCATTGGCGGTCTAAATAGTATTGGACAATGGCCGATACCGAATTGCGGAGGACCAATGTGTCATCATGGACCCGGTCCCGGTCCAGGACCATCACTGGGAATCGGTTCTGGACCACCAATGTCATTCAATGGGCCACCTCCACTTCCACCACCATTGTGCAATCCATGTAGTTCTAATAGTTTCAATTCAGTGCCATTACCCGGACCGTCGAGATGGGGTCCAAGATCATCGTGTCCAGTACATAGTCCTTTTCGAGTGAGAGCACCCAACGGAAATGTGTGTTCCGGACATCAGGTAAACAAAAAAAAAATGAAAATGTTGTTCTATACATCTCTTTGTACGGTAAATCGTAAAAGGCTTTGTCACGACATTGTAAAAGCCACCCCACCTATCAATTTAAATAATGGATTTTCTTGGTTCCGTTGACTTGAAGTGACTTTTACAATTTAATTTGTAAATATCCGTTCCGATGTGAATACTTTTTTTATGTCAATTCATCTTAATTTGCACCATCCACGTTGAATACTTAAATGTATAACATTGTACATACGCATTTATCAATGAGAATCGGTAGAATGGTGAAATAAGCGAGAGTGAAGTTGATACCTCATAGATTCACAAAGTTTCGTAAAGAAAATAAATAGATGAATTTAGCAACAACCACAAACCCTGTTGTATAACTAGACCGTAATGTATACACAGACATTTTGTCATTCTTGTGGAGAAAAAGAAAAAATTTTAAGTCTGTCATTAGGTTATTACAGCATACTGTTATTATATACCGTAAAATGTGAGTAAATATATATAACTCAGTCTGTTGACAGATGAACTACATTTTTCATTTCATATTTACCCGAAATAAATATCATCATCCTGAATATGAATAATGTCGAATGCTGAAATACTTTTTATTTGCTTACGAGTAAAATCATGGTAAATTCTGTGTCACTTTTCTGATTAAACATTCATGCGAACCTACAACATTGTATTGAAACGCTTCCACTTTTCTTCTTTCTTGTTATTTTTTTTTTTCTTCTTCCTTTTTTGGTGTAAGACATTACGACATTCAGGCAAACGTAAAATGTTTCAAGCCAACTGAGTAGCTCAAGCGGAAAAAAGGGCAACAAACTTTGATTTAGATGTGCATTACTTTAATTAGATCAACAACAAACAAAACTTTTATGCGAACGCAACCAGTCATCAAAAGCCCGTCTGTGTGCTTTGCTGCTATATGTAAATAAATTAAAATGTAGTTGTTTGAAATGTACCTGTTCAATTTGTGTCTAAACATTAATTAGAGTTGAAAAACATGTTTTACGAGAGGAAATAAGTTTCAGCGAATTTCCCCAAATTTATATATTTGGGCGGTGGGAAAATGTTAATTTTGGGTCTTGGTCTCTTGTGTTAACATTCGGCAACATTATACTTGATAGAGTTACTCGTGCAGGATCACAGGAACACTTCGGGCTGAAAAATGGACTTGAGGTAAAATCACTAATAAATATAGTCAAAACCAGAAAAAAATGTTCTGCCCAGGGCCTAATATTGAGAAATAATTCAATCACTAAAAACATCACCAAAAGTTAATTTATTTTAGTGGCATTTGTTGAAATCAAATGACAAAGTTCTCAATAGACCCTGGTTTTTCCCATTTGTTTAAAAAAAAAAATAATCCGACCACACATTGCAAAAATATATTTTGAAAAGCCTTGAGAACTGCGTAGAATAAGATGTTATCAATTTCTAGAAGGCATATTTTTATACGATCAATGACAAACTATTTATAATAAACAACCAAAAAAAAAAACAATAATTTTATCTCTGATTTAGTTCAAGCAAAGAAAACAGTAATTTATAGCACGTCTTAGTAATCAAATTTATTTCAGAAAACATTTACAATAACCGTACAATAAATCCACAAAATATGTTTCCCAGATTTTCTATCTGGGTGTTGCAAAAAGCTATATAATGATGCACTATACCACTCTCGCCCACTAAATGGATCTGAGGGGAAAGCTACCCGAAAAAAAAGACGTTGCTATTTAAAGGACATTTCTATTCGGAATGAGATAATATTCATCGACGGTTTTTCTTTTCGGTCCCCACCCCTGCTCCAAAAAAGGAACCGTTCTTGAATCGTTATTATGTACATAACATTCAAACGACACGAAAAAAAAGCGCCATTAAACTTGTGTATGTGCATAATAAAGATTGTGTTTCTGGTTCTTTTGAGATGTAGAAATGATAGCGATCGATATAAAATTGAACATTTTGAGACAAAGGGACACTCAACGGGTAAAATAAAGGCAAATGATATGGTAGTGTAGTTGAAATTGTGGTGTAATCAATGGGTTAATGGATAGTGACATGATAAAATGTTGTATGCGGATGTTGGAATATTAAGAATTCGATTCCGTACGTTTCTTTAGGTCCATTTTGTTGTAAAATACACGGCAGGTTTTAACCAGCAGTATGTGTACCAGCACAGATTTGTCTTAGCTTCTAACGAAATATTAAATGGAAAGTAACGAATTTGAATATCTTATAAATTCACACGTTCTCTATCGTCGGTCGCTGTAAAAAATGTTTCCACATTTTTGAATTTAAATTTCAAATGTGTGTTCTCGTTAGAATTTTTGAGAACACTTCTATCCGACTACAACCATCTTTCAAGTCCCTATGACAGCATTGGGAAAAAATAAGACGGTTTATGAAATATGACTAGCATCAAGTTTTTTTATTACATTTTTCCCCCATCCACCGCTGCCAAATTTTCTATTGGTTGCAAGGGTGGACACGAAGCATTTTTCGTGGTAATTTATTGGTGTTGACCATAGAGACTACAGAAGAAGAGATTATCGGATATAAAAAGAAAAACGTACGGCATAATTGGGGAGGCAATTGACCTTTCTCCTGGTTTTTTTTTTCGTGTCTAGCGGTTTTGTGCTAGACATTTATGAAGTTAAAACAAAACATATTTCAAATTGAATGTACTAACCGATTCAGTGATACTATGAACGGAAGATGGTTCGTAAATTGACTTAAATTACATCGAAATGAAATGCCAACCTAATTGAATGATAAAAATTTCCGTATAACCTCATTTTGTAATTAAATGCTTCGTGTCAACTGCAAAATTATATTACTGTGTGTGAACATGGTACGAATGCGGTTAGTCGCAGCCAAATTCAATAGCCATTCATCCATAAATATTTTTCGACAATTAAAATCGGTTTCATTTACATTCACTCTCGGTTGTACTATATCAACTATATCCTGATTTGAAGTCATGAATTCCATTTGAATGCAGAATAGTTTGGACGGAATCTAATGTAACGAAACTTTGCATAAAATAATTGTTCGGAGTGTAAAGTTTTACTGTATTTCAGTGCTATTATAAACAAGTTTGACAGAAAGATGGTGTGTACAGAGCATTGAACACAAACTCTCACCCAACGAAATATGTTTGAAGTGCAAATGATACGCCACAATTTCATCGTATAACGAAAACTGAGCACTCTCATATATTGCATGAAGTGATAAAGGAAAATCACATTGTTCTTATCAACATCTGTTCCAGATGCATAATATTAAACGAACGTGGTTTAACCGCGTATGAATCACACAAAATGTCTTTGTGCATTGGCAACGGCAAATATTGCTTAAATGAGTGACGGTAAACGGTGTGTTAGTTAAACGTTCTTATTTCATAAATGGCACCGTCACCAGCGGACACAACAATTGCCTCGAAACCATAGGTGCAAAAATAAATGTTATTAGATTACCAAAGAAATAAACAGAACATAGAGTGTGATTACAATACCAACGGGCATTGTATTTCATCGCAGTTTAATTAAGCAGATAGCCGAAGGAATGTGTGGTTTTGAATCTTTATACAGACGTTTCTCCGGTTGCGTTTTCCCTGGCTGCAAAGCAGTGAATTCTGTCAACGATATTCACCTTCAGGCTAGTGGCATTCGTTTGTGTAACATTTTATTAAATTTAGCGAACAACTTCGAATCGTTACCTGTCTCAAACAATTTGTCTTCGATTTTGGAGTGCAAAATTGGAGTGGTGGTAGAAGTCTCGGTTTCCTTATCTCTGCGTGACTAAGACTTTTTGTTTCCAAATATTGCTTCATTGAGAGAATAAACCACTTTTAAAGTGTGTCATTGGAACTGTCCAGTGAAATGGCAACGCCTAAAACATAAGCTTTAATCCCGTTTTATCTCAGTCACATACCAGCGCTTGTCGAACTTGTGACGCGATGCTGGCAAACTTTGTGATCCGATGTGTTTTCATCAATTTTAAATTTTTCTTGTAAATTTTCTGTGAGTACCAATCTCTGAAATGAATACGAAAAAAACCAACAACTTTTATAATTAGCTAATTTCATTATGCAATAGCAACGTTCCAAAGAAAAATCTCGAAAACAACCAGACAGTCAGCTACAGATATGGGATTACAGTGTTCTCTGTAGTTGTTTTGTGTATTTCTCTCTCTCAACAATAATTGTTGAAACATGTTAAAAGCAAGGGCAAACATTTTCACAGATCAGCCGTTTTTTTTTTGTATGAGACAAGAGGAATTACAGCAAAAGGGTAAAATAATTTTACTACAGAAAATAATGTACACGATTAACGATAAATGAAATTCTCGGAAAATTTCATTGTAACAATCATTTACCTGAAAAATTTTTACTGGAGGAAATCTCTAACCGACATACATTCGGACCAACTTTTTTTTATCAATTTAATATCCACGTTGCGGATTATAATGGATTGTAAAATGAATGTATGTATCCAACAAAGGTTACCAAGGGAGACGGGGTAGGATTTTGAAGAGGAGTTCTTTTTTTTAACTAGCTAGATTTTAATGTTTGGATTTTTTTTTAGCATTTAAAACCAATCAAGATTTCGAAAAAGTTGATTTTAATACAGAAAAAAACGTCGAAAATGGAGCGAAAAAAAATTGATAAAATCGAAGTGGTAAAACCATATTTGGTGCAAAAATAAACTTGATACAGAAAAAAAAAGAAAATATTGAAAATCCGGCTGAAAGACGAAAAAAATAAATAAATGAAAATGTAAAACCACATTTTCTTGAATATGTGAAGCAGACTTTCTCATTTTAAGTTAAAAAAAAATTTGTCAACTTTTTGTCAACTGAAAAAGTTGTGACCATTTATTATAATATTCTTGTTGAGTTTGCTTGATTCATACCAGAGCGTATACGTTTAAGTGCATAGCCATACACGTCATATTACGTGATATATAGCCGATCCAAATATAGAAGAATTGGCTGGAGAAATTTCCCCGAAAGGAAGTTAGTTTATGACAAGTCCAGATGTTGCATTTAGTTGGCGAAAGACTGGCGAACGCTGCTGTGTCCACATAACTAAACTATACGATTCCGCAATGAGGTTCTAAAGTTTTAATGAACTTTGTACAGTTCAATTATTAACAAATAAGTTTTTCAATTGAAACAGTTGCAAACAACTGCTGAACGAAATTGTTTGCATTTTATGCAGCGAATTATCGTAATTTTCAGACGGTTAGAAATGCGTATTATTCTTGTCAGTCAACGATCATATTTACCGACACATATCAGTTGAAAAATACATTTACGTTCGTATGGTATAACATAGACTAAAAGCCTGACAGATTTTTTTTTATCCAAATATTTAACGAGAATGATGCTGTGCGGAATTCCACGAGTGATTCCACTGAATGAAATGACTTCAATCAAGTAACCTCTTAAAATGAAACTGGTCAAAGGAGGTCATGAATCAGGGTATAAATACGAGGTACTTGGTGCCGTTAGTTGTACGAATGTAACACCAATTTCTATCTATATAATTTTGCCATTTCCATTGGAAAAGAGTTTAACTTGTTAAATTAACTGTAAATAATTCAGCCACCGAGTAAGTAGTTCCTTTATACGATAGAATACGAAACAAATTTCGTTACACAGCAGAAGCTTTCCAATTCAATTTTGGGTCCAATTAAATTAACCTGATGGGTGTGTTGTGTATATTTAGGCCCCGAAATTGTACGTAAATGGCATTAGACCCGGCAAAATACTATCTCAAGTTTATAGACGCACATAAAATGAAACCTTTTTTGAATCTATTTTCAATGCTTTTGTCGAAATTATAGACATAAAAAGAACGGAAGTAATATTGGCACGATCAACCGTAGTAAAATCTCTTTGTTAGGAACGAGGATTTCTGTACATCTAAACATTCATATTATTTCGTCCGACTTCACCAGAATGCAAGGTCGATTTCAACATTATATTTCAGTGGGTCGCGCTATGTGACCTACCGTCAACATTCGTTTCGTTTCTTTTCGCTGTAGAATCACAGTATGCAACTCTTTACCTGTCCTTTCTTGGACGAGTCTCATCTGAATCTTTGGATAGTTTCTTTTAATGGTTTTTTGATAAGAAAACGTGCAGTAGACATTGCAGTCGGCATTTAGAAACACCGAGCTAAATATTTCAAATGTATTTGATTTCATTTTAAATTATAAACATTTTGCGAAACAGTTCAGTTTTATGGTCGAAATTCATTTTAATCACCTCTCTCCTAACAAAATCGGTTACCTCCGTCTCAGGGTCGTCGCAATGTCTGGCCAGTAATTGATTTTAAACTTCACGGTAGAGCAATAAATTTATCTTTGAATCGTGCTGTTTAATCTCATTTGAACGATTCCATCCATTGGTGTATTAATAAGCAAGGGTCTATGATTCAAAAGGTCAAAGTACTTAATCTCGAAATGGAGAATATTGCTAGTCACCTTGATGTTGCATGCACAAAGAAAACGAGAGAAATAATCGATAACAATATTGTGCAATTACTCTTCGTGCTGATTCGTTGGAATCAGAATTGATTTTTTTAAGAAGAATTTCTTTTCAATAATTTTAATGTGAATGTAACAAGAACACTGTCCCGATATATTTTAATAACACACATCACGTTCCCCGATAGAAATTTTCTGAGTATATTGCCGAAATACCAATACAAATCGTATGAAAGCGAACGCTTCAACATTTTCAATAAAATGATTACGATTCTATCAAGAAAATAAATTACATTGCCAAAGCACTTTCGGTGGAAATGGAGCAATAACTCTTTTCCTGAAGCGCAAAAGTTTTCCTTTAATCATTACTAATATTTCACCATTCAACAAAAAAAAAACCCGTAGGAAGAAGAAGAAGACGTAAATGCGCGCACGCACACAATGTATACAAATAGCTCACCGAATAATAAGACATAAAATATTAAAATCGTTTACATATGCGGCCATATACCAATCTGTATTGCATCATCCCCGAAATAATCGATTACACCACTTTGATAGGAACGTTCCACTCAAGCAAATTCAAACATTTTATTTTTTTATTCCTTCCATACTTTATACGTTCCCTGCGTATATATTCTACCGACTATATAAACTATATATGCTCGCATGGTCCCTCTATGACATATTTTATCCTCTTTTTTTTATTCGACTAGCTTTCTCCACCAAAATTCCACATTATTTATGTACATTTAACATTCTGCTGATTCATTATTTCGCCACACAGTGTTTGCGTCGATATTGAAAATTTTGCATTTTTTTCAATTTCACTGTTTTTTTTTCCTTTGAATAATATCAAAAATAAAAAATTCGGTCGAATTTTTTATGTACACAATCAAAATCCCGGGTTCGATTTGTTGTTGTTGATTGTACACATTAAACAATTTTCGAAAATTCATTGGCAAAGTTTGTTCAACAACAATTCTGGCAGTAGTTCCTGACAGCATTCCTCAAACGACACTATTCAATGGGGCGTAAAAATAATATCCAATGTATTGACAATTACTTTCATTTAGCAGTGGATTGTGACTACAAGTTGTAGTCAGCTGTGGTTTCATCAACTTTGTACACAAACCCGACATGGAAATGTTTTCGTTTTTTTTATATGGAAGTCAGAGCCAGCTTCCCATTTGTATGTAAATTCCGAAAACCGAAATGTAATATTTTTGATGATTTCATATTGCATTTTGCTACACTCTATATTCACATTCTAGTGAGATTAGAGATGCCCACATACATGGTTTAATAAGCACTGGCATTTATGGAACGGTAGAATTGTCGATTTTAATTAATTTTGTCATCTAACCGACTAGCCATTGTAGTAAAACTACAAACTTGAACAGGCATGCTTAATATGGTTTGTTTGTGGTTAGAAATTTAGTTGGTTTGCGCTTTGTTGTTCTGCTCTTGTTCTTCAAATATTTTATTTTATCAACATTCTTATCATTAATATTCACAGCTTACGTTTAAGACTAAACATTCTAACCCTCCAACTCCTTTCAAGTCAGCGTCGTTAATAACTAACAGTTAGATTTTCATTGAAATTCCATGTGAAACGAAGAGTTGAAAGTATTTTCACATTTCCATTAATCCGTGGTACACATATCGTTTTTTGTTTCATACTTCATAGTCACAATAATGACACAATGGGAATGAATCTTTTATCGTTCCTTGCATAGTCTGAAAGTATAAAGGCTTACAGTTTAAAGGAATATGATTAGCATAACATTAAAATTATTGCTGTAACTTCATATTTTCACAAAGCGTTCAAGGCATTGTGTTTCGTATGTTTGATGTTTCCCTGGCACTTTTACCATAATTGCAATGAGAAACTCTCGGCGAAACTAATGTTTAGTATGAACTTCATGCTATGAAATCTGTAATGACAGCAAATCTGGATTAGTGAAAATGAAAGTACAATGTTCCATGGTACTAACGATTTATCATCTGGCAACCGAAAATTAAGCATTCAAAGTTGACAACAAACAACCATAGAAATGAAATCTTAAGAAACGATGGTTCAGAAGTAGAGCACATCGTGATATCTGTAAAACTGTTGATGGCAATCTAAAGTGCTGTTCTGTTCAGATTAATACTCAA
Source organism: Bradysia coprophila (assembly GCF_014529535.1). Classification (NCBI taxonomy): domain Eukaryota; kingdom Metazoa; phylum Arthropoda; class Insecta; order Diptera; family Sciaridae; genus Bradysia; species Bradysia coprophila. Next base: position 3,021,748 of record NW_023503293.1, on the reverse strand, counting down.
TGGATATGATGCGCTAAATAAATGGAGAAGTGCACTTGTTATTCTCTATATTCATTTTCAATGAAAATTTCTAAGTTTCTAATTTTGTATTCGTGGTAAATTACACACCGTCAAAATCACTAAGTTGAGAATCATATTCATCAATAAATTTTAATACAATGACTTTTAACTGTCTGAACTTGACGTTCAATAATTGTACTGACCACTAGACACGAAATGATAGCCATAAATGTTTGGTAATTATTCATTCATTATAGAAAATATGAACCCAAAAATATTAGCCATTCAAATGAACTGGTCTCGAAGTAATAGATTTATGTGAATGAGATGCGGTAGTGAATGCGCGTTCTTATATATAAATGCCTAATACACAACATCAAGGTCTCAGACTGCTGTGGTAAGCCAAAACAACTTTTTTGTATTTCATTTTTAAAAGCTTTCGAGAGCTTTAAGCTTATTTTTTTTTCCACTGATATATTCCGTGTTTCTAATGGAATCCCAAAAAAAGCTAAAATTTTTCGATAGGTTTTTAAAGGTTTTCAAAGTTCTCTAAAATACACAAATAATGCGATACGCTGTTTTGGCTTAACACTGCAGCAGAGACATAAGTCAATGTGGTCGGAACTTGTAAAATTTGTTGAAATAGGAATAGGAAGTTTTGTTGGGATCTTTAAAGAATACTCTCAAGCCCTTCAGTTTGTTCACCTTTAGAAAACACAATTTTAGATTTATCAGAGTTTTAAACGTCGTCGATGTTCCCAGCTAATTAAGTGATTCCCAGTGTATGATATATTTAACTCAAAATTTGAATTCGCTGAGGGATTTTCAAATTCTACTGAATAAACCAGTGCCACATCAACTGACATTTTAGTGGAGACCAACGCTTAAGGAAACTGGAAAAAGAATTTAAAATTATTAAAATCTTTACTGGGTTCTTTGAAATTTGAACGGAGGGTTTGAAAGTAAGCATTGTTGCTTTGAAAAAAGTCTTTTTAAATTGTACCGCATAGCCGTGAAAATACCGCAGCGAATTTGTGATTTATATTACCATCGAAATTTCAGAAATTATTCAGTACAAGTGACCGATAAGTTGTGCTTTTAACTCATATTTTCAAAAAACCATTGGTTACGATAGTGACTGGTATTCGAATTTTTTATATTTTTTTTTTTAGATCCATTCTCGAACCTCAAAAGCACATCGAGTGCTTCCATGTGGATTGTACAATACTATAGCTCGTTAATTGACTACAAAAATTAGCTCTACACCCTATGCAGAAAAAAAAAGAATATACAGCAAAAAAGGAATATTAGTTTCATGTAACATAAATCAAATGAAAAATATGATAAAATATGTCTGGGGCTCGTTTTTTTTTGGTCTGTGTGAAAAATACACATCAGGTTCGCTGATGTATTTATGAAGGGTGTTGTTTGGAATTACATATGCAAGTTTGTATATATTTGTTGCCGTATTTTTGTTTTTGTTGAATTATAAAAATATACGAGATATCACTTCTCAAATCCCAGCATTTCATATTCTATTGGACTTGGACATGTAATATTTTTTAACACACTCTCTGTCTATAAATTACACAAAGTATACATACATACATTTTCAGTATAACATTAATATTATTATGGATTGATGTGGACGTGGTGGTTAAAATAACTCTAAAGTAAGCGAATATCGTACGGTAGATGTGTGGAAATGTTCGGTTTAAATTAAATGGACGACCATAACTGTATACGTAACGTACATTATAACGTTGAAGCTATACCATATACCATGGAAATGGTAAATATTTTCAAAATATTATTTTTCTATATATATGACCAAACTTTACACAAAATGGATGGATATATTGTAGTGGTTTATATATAGTAAAGAAAAACTGAAAATTTTATTCATTTATGATACTGTCTCTTCTCGAGCTTTTCGATTTAAATTTTAAATTAATTTGCATACCCAACCCATACACACACACACACTCACACGAAGTGAATAGGAAAAGAATAAATCTTTATGGAATCAGCATATTTTAACTTTGCCATTTCTATATATGTTGTAAAAAAAACGCGACTCGTGCAGTATATGAGTATTACACCATAATGCGTCGAACAAAAAGGAAACTTTTTAATTTAAAATTGGAAAGAAAGTACACATACATTCATTGAATCAACAGATTAGTCAATTAAAATTGGATTTAAAATTTTCAGAAATAGAAATGGTTACGTATGTGTATACGAAACGTAAACTCCGAACGCTTTTAAATACTCAAGAGCCACAGTTTTTTTTTTCAGGGATTAACAGTACGTTTAAGTTAGGTATCACATACATCTATAGATACTATCTTTAAAAGAACATTTTTGTTCGACAAACCACTTTTTGCAGAGAGTTTACCGAACAAAGAGAAGCCCTCAGTTTTCGTTGATTAGTTCAATTTTTGAAAGCATTGAGGATGATTATTGGCGATTAGCCGCTTTTTGATAACGAATAATTCCAAATTTTTCCACAAACCATCGGAAATAAATTGATGCACTCGGGTATCAAAAATATGATACGGAGAATTTCTGCTGTGAAAATGATTTAATATTTTATCCCTCATCAAGTGATCAAAGTCCGAAATATTGTGTGTGCGCATATGCTGCCGTTACCGTGCCAAAATGTATATAAAAAAAAACACACCACCAACCGTCGAACAAAAAGTCCAGAAATAAAAATTTTTCATCTAAAAGATTACAGATGTGTATAATATATAAATTGAGCCGCACCCAATGAAAAGTTTAACGGATGTATACGAAATATTTTAAAATAAGTTCCGTATGGACGAGAAAAAAAATGAACGAAAAAAAAACACACGAAGAAGAACTGACATCATATAAACACAGAAGAGCCCATTGTTATGATATTATATATACAGCTAAGGGGTGACGGGAGGCAAAATGGAAGTCATCGAAAGAGCCTATGGTAATTCAGAATCAGCAAAAATGTGTTTGCTTTTCCTTGTGCTTTTAATATTTTCCAGTTCACGTATTCCTTGAAATGCTTTTGACTTTAGCAAAAAAAAAACAACAACAGAAAAAGCTGAAGTGTTTCCGTAAACGACGTTACACTTTATAAGCGTACACATATATACAATAAGTCGCTAAGAAAAATAAAACAGAAATGAGAGAAATCATTTTCTTTTTACGAATTATAATTTAATAGAAATTCAACAATTAACTCTCTATCTCTCTCTATAATCCGTATAGTTGTCGAAAAATATTAAAAAAGACATTAAAATGTGCTACATCACAGTCATATTTATAGTGATTATTTTGCCATTTTCACTGGATATTACATTTATGTTAACATATTATCCGCTAAAAGGAATCATAATCGGCTTAATGACATAATAACCAGAAAGTGATATTTGGAAAATGCAATAATTTTCAGAATTGAACGTCGAGTCTCTTATTTTTTTCAGAGATAAAATAAAAAAAATTATTTCGGGAATGACAAAATGTTATTAAATTTATTGAAAAATGTTTTCATTCACGAAATTTCACATCCATTATTAATAGTGTAAAATGTGATCGATGCCTTTTGTTGTCCTTTTTTTAAAACCGTAAAATGGAATGTCATTTATTCGATTCTATATTTATACTTTCTGTCGGTAATGTCTACCAGCCTTATTACATATTTTAGCCTCATTTCAATATACAATTTAAGCCATTTTTTGTTTTAGTTCGTATGCCATTATTGAGCTATAATACTGACAGATTATATTTTTTGTTTAGTCTCGTACGATAGTGGTTACAGGTACTATAGCTTTCGCACAATACATTTCCCGATGTTCGATCAGATCAGACTTTCTCGAATTGCTTCGATAACAAAGGTGAATAAATTAGGAATCGCTTTCCTTACTACCATCCGCCACGAAGATAAAAATCGTATTCCACTGATTGATTTCGATTCCCATTCATGCTTTGAATTGCTCATTGTAGTACACCCGCATTAGAACATGACATTTCAAGTCATTTGTCGAGATAGCGATAATAGCTGATTTCTATTCAAAAAGCTATTTGGCTTGATTATAGAACACAGATTGAAGAATGATAAACTCAGCCAAGAAGATACATGTAAACGCATATTGGTGACTTCTTGGTAAATAGGATTTCATGGTAAAAAAAAAATGATAAATTTGATGCTGAATTCTCGAAACTGAGCGACACTCGATTTCGATTCGAATTTTTATCGAATTGAATCGACGGGTCTCGCCGTATTGCCTGAATACCGGATTTGATATTTAATACAATGTTGAAAACGCTCTCGCTATTCACAGTATGGTATAATTGGATATTATTTTTATCAATTAAATACGTACAATGAAATAGATTATCAATAATATAAAAATTTTTACGGTTTTGCATTTATTTTTAATTGCGCTATTACGCGAGGCTTCAATCTATATTGGAAATTTTTATTAAAAAAAACTCAGTTTATCCGAAAATTGCGATCCGCCCGTGGCAATAACGCTAAATTGTTGACAGAAATATTACTCTGATATTTTAAATTACATTTTATGAATATATTTTGGAGGCGTGGTGAATGCGCCAGTAATTTTAGGCCATTTCACTTGTTGTCGCCACTGCTCTTCTGGCTCATGCAACTGTATCACGAGAAAAATTCACTTAATTTTGTCTGCGAGGGACGTAAAAAAATAAGCAAACAGGTTAGACCTGATAAGTTGTATTCCTTATCAAAAATGATGCCGAGTCTTAGGCGGTAGTCATACAAGACCAGATTGTGCCTGTGAAAGCATTATAGTTTTGACAGGGCCTATAATTTGTGACATTCAAAGAAATTTTGCAAAATTAAACGAGTTCTAATCCTAATTTCAAAAAATTTGGCAAATTTTACAAATAATAGGCACTGACTTTGATGTTCTATCAGCTAGTTATAGTACATTACTTACCAATGGGGCGAATGATGGAAATGGTACTTCTTGTGTGAAATTTACCGAACAAGGCGTAGCCGAGGTCGGTAAACACATAATAAGTACCATTTCCATCATTTGCCCCATTGCCATGTAAGGTATTTTATTCAAAAACTTGAGGAAAAGTTTTGTCTCCGTGAGGTAAAGTGAACTTTACCTCACGTTTTTGAATAAAAATTTATAATTCCTAATGAGAAGTTTTGAAGCTGTAACGAACTTACGTCGATATAATACGAAACATAACAATTCTTTTTTTTTTCATTTCAGGTAAGCAACAGTCAACCTTTCGATGCCAAAACTTTGTATATACGTAAGTATGTAGAATGGATAAATATACAATAAATCGATGAGAAGCCTTAAACATAATAATAATTCCGAAAAACTGTATGAGCTTCACTCGTTAGATTTACATCTATAAAGGACTTCCGCAATTCAGTGTTGCCATACAGGTCTTACATCATTCATATTTCCATAAAGATGACCGACACCACGGATTCACCTCCTTAAATAGGGGTTAGAGCATAAATTTTACTACCGTATTTGTCAAGTTACAACCTGTCTGGCAACACTGAACAGTCCAAAGCCCAATTACAATTTAGTCTAAAAATGTTCCATTATTGCCAAAATGTGAATTTTATGTCAGAATCACCGAAATCGTCATTCATTTCTGCACAAGTGCTTTTCTATGCACTAGATATGTAGATTGTCATCCGAGGCCGCTGGCTGAGTGTGACAATACACATTGTATGTCAAAAGAAGCATTTACCACCTAGTGACATACAGCATTTTTCTCAATAATGACAATGAAAATGTTACTTTTCATCACTGAGTTGAGAAATAGTTATTTATGCAACAAGTTGCGAAAAGTGGTTGTTTTCGTCATTTTGGGTCACATCGTGTAACAAAAACGCACTTTTCGCAACATGTTGCATACAACGTTTTCAGCAACAAGCGCGAAAAGTGAACTTTTGAAATACACAACATTACCCTACCTTCAGCATACATCTTACCTGCTTTTTTAAGATTTTTCATTATTCTCAAATGAGTGGCACAATGAAAAATATTGTCGGTGACTACTGAGTGAAAAAAAGACCCATCGAACGTCACCCAAATGACGCATGAAAAAGTTCACTTTTCGCAGCGCCGTTGCAGAAATAATAATTAATAAACTCAAGCAGCTAAGCAATTGTTTTAAAATATATTTTTAATGTTGCGCCAAGTATGATTGCGTTATATTTTATTTGAAACATTTCTTTCTGCTTATTTGCTCCACCTGATAATAACTATGTACCTAAAACCAGAAAATTCTTGAGTGTACGAGAAAAAAAAATTGTTCGGCGACGCGGATAATCTGTTGAAGAGGATATAAAGTTTGTACATTTTTTGTTTTATGTTATGCCCGTATGATTTTTCTCTTTTTTTCTGAAACAAAAAAAATGTGCTGCATTGCGCTTTTTAGGTAAAGCATTAATTCTTACCGTGTGTTTACATAAAATTTAAATGCAGCAAGGAAAATTAAAATGATTATGGTAATAATGAATGAATAATGACACGCTGACATTGTTGGCAATATTAAATGGAACAAAATCGATATTACAAAGTAAAGCAACCATCAAAGAAAATTAGACATATAGTTTCTCTCAAACCAACCGTTGTCTCACATTTTACGTTTATGTGGATGTTTAAGTTTCGTATTACTTCGTCAGTTGCTTTGTTGAGTTTACTACTTTGATAAATCCTTTGTTTTGTCTGATATACCGCCGCTAGCACGACTCCAAATAATGTTTCTTCACGAGTTCTAAAATTGATTTTCCGGTCTGTCAGTATTAATTTCCCAATCAAATAACTTTCGTTTATAAGGAAAGTAAATTCGACGCAGTGACGCCAAGTTTACAGGGTCGGTGGGGGTAATTGCAGCCTTTGGAAAAATTACAAATCGTACACCAAAAGTTTTTTTAGTCAAAAATCTTCAAATGTCTCGTTACCTCATTTTGAGGCACTAGAACTTATGTCACATTGATCCTTCAACGGATTAGTAACTGATACTTAATGCAACGAAATATTCATTCTTTTCACTTCCGTTCAAAAATAGAAAATTACAGCGGGATACGTCAATATATACAATATATACAACTGATATTATACATACGTAAACATTGTTAATGCATACGTCCTTGTTTGGAACTTTGTATTAATCAAAGGGTAGCAGCCAGAGGCAAGGCTAAAATCACAGGTAAAATGTACAGTCCAAATAACAACGTAAGTTATTTTACTCACTTAGCCCACAGGAATTGAGTTTTAATGCTTTTAATGCCTATGAAGTATTGCCTCGTTTTCCGTGGGTGCAGCGAGAAAAAATTTATTTTCCGATAGGAAGCTAGGAATTGAACACAAGCATGTAGTTGGATTCATCGGACTGTCGAAAAATTTATTTTTTTTCCCTTCACGTTACCTTTTCCGTCGGAAAAAACTTTGATTATTTTCCAACGAATAAATTGTTTTCACCAACGCAACGTGTAGATTGCGAATAATTTTTCTTTTCTTTTCCGTCTAAAAGTAAGAAAGGAAGCAAAATCCATTACAATGTTATCCAAAATGCAAACAACCAAAAAATAATTCAATTTAAAACGTTAAACAAAGGCAAGCTATAAAAAAGCAACAATGTGAAACAAAATATCCATAATAAAAGCAACAATACACGCACACACAATAATTGTCTTCAATTTTCTTTGTTTCATCATTACTCACTTCTGAAAAATGTTTATTTTTCCGAAATAAAAAATAAAAGCAGAACCAAAGCCAGATCAAAAGCTTGCTTAATACTTGAACAACTGAAATAAAAAGAATGCTATTCTTAACGTAAAGTATGGAAAAAAGGCTAAACCGAAGTAAAATTGACTTGATCAGTCTTATCGACAAATTCAATGACAAGTTTTGGGGGGGAAGAAAATGAATAGCTCTTATTAAAAATGTAAATGCCGTTCTCTGTCATTTGCTACGTGACTCAAAGTGTAGAAGTGAATGCTCAAATGTGTTCAAATTTGTGTGTCGTCAGTACGATGATGTTGAAACTTTGTTGAAGTAAAACGAAAGTAAAGCTACCAAGCATAAATGAATGTTTCTCGAAAGCAAACTTTCATAACACTTAAATCAGCGAGTGGTAGTTTTGGTTTTGATAGATTGATTAATGATTCAACATTAACCGACAAATGTAAGCGAAAGATCTAGTTCTCTTCTGTAGTATAACGTGTCTGTATGATACTGACTACAACTGCAACATTGTACGAGTCTCTCTTTAAAAAAAAAACAATTTGCAAGAACCATGGCGTACAGTATACAGCTTTTGGTGTACACACACACCTCCTCTCAACTCCATAAAATTTTATTTTTCTGACTTTGTTTTTATATTGCTCTTCTAACTTGGCTCGCATATCCTTATTTACCATTACAGATATAATTTTGCATGAAAAATTACCTTACCTTGATTTCGTATACATAAATACTGTATGGTTGTTTATGGTATTATTAATGTATCTCTGGGGAGATAGAGTTTGGTTCGGTTAACTCTCACTGAATAGCTACCAGGATCAGCCATTATTATTATATTCACATAAATGACAAATAAAATTCTTGTCGTTTTGTCATGTTTGTGCTGTATATGTTCCTGGATATAAATTGTGACGGTTTTTTTTATCCCCAGCAACTTTTGTCGAAAATTGAATTATAGTAGACGTTATTGTATGTTACGTTAATGGATTTTTCGATATCATTTTATGGCAATCTGTTGCTGCGGAACCATTAGTCAAATTCAATGGAGGAACCAAACATAATGATGATTATTATGACAGAGGCAATGTGCTTCATCACAACGACACTCAAGCAAGTTTCCACATTCAAGCGCCTACGCACGAGGCACAGCCTTATGTTCAAAGATTTTGCACAAACATTTGTTGAAACTGTCGATAAAATCAATCGAAACGTGTCCGACACCACATCCTTCTTTGAGCCTTCAATATTTGCGGAATAAATCTGGAATTTATTTTCTTCTTCTACATTTTACAACGTATAATGTGTGCAAACTTAAGGGTGTCCCATTCTTTTGTTTAAATTGGATTCTCAAATACGACAAAATCCCAATGTTTTATTACGATTTCCCAAATATTATATTCGTAAACAACGTTCACCCTTGATGTGAAGACGATGATCCGTTTTATTAAAATAACTTTGATCGAATTCGCATAATAATGAAATGCTCGGCCTGGAACAAGTCCAAACGAATTTCTTGGAAATATGCTTCATCCGGGGTCACAACGACGACTGCGACCTCGACTGCCATCTATAAATTTTCTTTTCTTGTTTTTTGTCCTAATACACCCAAATTCAATCAATGATTCATTAGATGGATACATACACCGTGTATACACAAAAATAGCTTTGGCGTGTACGAATAAAGATAACAAATTATCGCCCGCCAAATCAATGGCTTTGATCAATCAATTAATCAATTGGTGTTTTATATAAATTCAAGCTTTTGTGTGTTCCTGTACAGATTTTTTGTCCTCTCCCTGAATTTGTAAGGGAAGAGAGGGTATAAGCTGGAACTAGAGACGCTTTTATGTTTATATTGAATTCAATGCTGGTAGTACTAAATTAATGACGGTCCATTTACTTAATGGCATATTCACCGTTTTTGTTTCGTTGCTTTTTTCCGTTCCTTGGATATAAAAATATATGTGAAAGTGTTACACGACTAAAAGGTGCAAATGTGTTAGGTTCAATGGTATGTATAAAAAGTATACAGTGTGCAGTGTGTACACATTGGGAGAAAAAAAAAAACGAAAAATTCATTATTTATGGACATATTTCTTAGAAACGCTAAATGTTTATGGTAACATATTGTTGTGACACATAATGCAGAAAATGTTTACCACAAGAGAAACGGTTGGAAGATTTATGAGGCGAAGAGCATTTTCTTTTTACAATTTACAAGGGAATCCTTTATGGTTAGAAACATATCAAATTAATTGGTTATTGGATAATGTGAAATTTTAATGGTTTATAGAACGGTCACAGTATCATTGCATATGTAGACACAATAGACACAAGTTCAGAGCAATATTCATTAACCTAGTTGCCGAAAATGGTCTCACTTAATTAGGTCGAATTCTGTGATAATATTCCAATAATTTAACAAGGAAAGTGGAGCCAATTTACAATGCAAACACGCTTTTCAATGCCAAGAAACATTGAAACATTTGGAAGTTCTGTTGGTACGAAAAAAACGAGAATTTATTGGAAAATCGAGCAGGTTAAAACATTATCCTTCCAAGAAAATATTTTGTAACGTTTCCATTTCGGTGTATACATTCAAATGTATGCCCAAAATCGACCGAACTACACGACAAAACTATTAACATTTCACCTAATATTCGGTTGTTACTATCCGAATGAAGAAAACTCGGGAAAACTTTTCTTATTCCTTTCAGTTTCTCATCTATAAGCAACTATATATACCATGTATGTGATATCTTATTGTGACTATCCAATGATTGAATGCTTAACACACATAGCATATTATACATGATAGGTACCTTTTTTCCATCCCTAACAAGAAAAACTTGCGTATACCAACAGCTATTTGGAATTTCTTTGATATCTTTAAATTAAAGTTTATATATCGCTTTCTTATGATAAACCATTGCTGTGTATTCCAGTCATCTTTATACTTTGAACATCTGTTTATTATGATGTGAATGCGGCAAAAGAGAATTTCTGTTTATATATTACAACATCATCCATATTTCAAAATGTGTATAAATATATGGATGGTTGTTGGTTGTTTCGGTGAAAGTCATCTTCTACTTTCTTATGTAAAATATATTTTGACACATAACATAAAATTATCCATCTTACATAATGTGTATATGAACCCTTTGTATATTATTTACTTTATTATTATATACAAGTATTTCTCAATAGATCCCACCAACTTTCCTACTTTGATAATTTGATTTCACACTTGGTGGGCATACTTGCTTTGAATAACAAAATGCTTAAGGAATTTTATTTTTCGAAAAATATATGAAATTTTTTTTTCTTTTAAAGTGAATCTATAATACCTTGTAAATCCACTTCAATATCATAAAATGTACAAAATGTGTGTGATGGTACATACAAAATAAAATGCAAAAGAAAAAAAAACCATACACACGGATCGGTCATAAGTGTTTAAGACGAAGAAAATATTCCCCCTCTTCAACATTCAG